>NC_092335.1:206920000-207220000 GCF_046630445.1 Rutidosis leptorrhynchoides | reverse complement strand
AAAGGAGCTATGTACTTGGTACACGTTTAACTTCTGTCATAATTGGAATATTATGACTACAAAATACTAATTGTTATTTTCTAATGATAATTACTTAGTTATTGGATGCTTAATTACGCTCAGTAATTTACTAATGCACATTAGTTAGTCTTGTTTGACTTTCTACTTTGTTGGACTTGAGCCCACCCTACTCTAGCTAATGGACCATTTAATTAGCCCAATTTTTATGGATTAGTGACCTATTAAGATGTAGGACAAAAATCCATTTATAAGAGCCAACATACTAGCATTTTTGTTAACCATTACCACACATATTGCATAAGATCCTAACAATAAGCACCACCTTTAGACCACCACTAACCAAAAAGTAAAAAGGTGTCCCCTTGTCCCCCCATTTGGCCGCCGATTTTGGAGACCACCACCACCATCACCACACTATAAATACAAGCTTATTTCTCCCATTTTACACTTGATCTCATTCTCATTTTACACACACTTACTCTCTAGTCTTTCTCAATCTAAAAATTGTAAGTTTTAAATTTTATTCTTCTTCTTTTCTTCTTCTAGATCACGAAATCATCATCATCATAAGATCAAGCTTTTTAGCTTTTTGATCTTGTTATATCTTGTAGATTCAAACTTTGATTTGAATCCATCAAGAACATGAAAGATTCAAGCTTTCTAGCTTTGAATCTTCATTACTTTTTTGGATCTAAGTTTTCTATCTTATGATCTCTTTATTTTGTTAAAAAGATCAAAACTTGTGTTTATGATCTTCATGAAACTTGAAGACCTAGCCTTTTGCTTTAAGGATCTTCAAGAACATTAAAGATCCAAGCTTTCTAGCTTAGGGTTTCATTATTTTGTTTAGATCTAAGCTTTGTAAGTTTATGATCTCATTACTTTTACTATATCTTAGCTTTCTAGCTTATGGTCTCATTAATCTTGTAAAGATCCAAGCTTTCTAGCTTAGGGTTTCTTAATACTTAAATATCTAAGTTATTATTGTAGATCTCACTTACTTGGAACCCTTTTTATGATTTTTATGGTGATAAAAATCAAGTCTTCATCATCTCATATGATGAAGATGCATAAACTTGTGTTAAAAGGACAAAGGTTGAAGCTTTATTGGGTTTATGCAATAAAGAGACAACCTTGATGTTCAAAACTTGTAGAATGTTAGCTTTTACTCTTAGTTGTGTATTGACGGTTGAAATTTAGTCAAAATGATGCTAAAACATCAAAGAGTTGTACACTTGAGGCTTACACACATCAAGGATGAGAACCGTGATGAGCATCAAGCACCAAGAAACCCACCGGAGCACTTGTTTGCTATTTTTTGGGGTCTGATCAGACATCTGGTTTCATGACCCGTCCTAATCCATCTGGACGAATGCATCACATTTGGTTACATCGCGAGGTACTTGACCTCTATATGATACATTTAACATTCGTTTTTAAAAGACAACCTTTCCTTTCATCGAAAGTTGACGGCATGCATACCATTTCATAATATATCCAACTATAATTGACTTAATAATAATCTTGATGAACTCAATGACTCGAATGCAACGTCTTTTGAAATATGTCATGAATGACTCTAAGTAATATCTCTAAAATGAGCAAATGCACAGCGGAAGATTTCTTTCATACCTGAGAATAAACATGCTTTAAAGTGTCAACCAAAAGGTTGGTGAGTTTATTAGTTTAACATAAATAATCATTTCCATCATTTTAATAGACCACAAGATTTTCATTTCTCATAAACATACGTCCCATGCATAGAGACAAAAATATCATTCATATGGATTGAACACCTGGTAACCGACATTAACAAGATGCATATAAGAATATCCCCTATCATTTCGGGACATCCATCGGACATGATAAAACAACATCGAAGTACTAAAGCATCCGCTACAATGGATGGGGTTTGTTGAGCCCAATAGATCTATCTTTAGGATTCGCGTCAATTAGTAGAATGGTTTACTAATTATTAGGTTACCAAGTAAAAAGGGGCATACTCGGCTTCGATCATTCAACCATATAATGTAGTTTTGATTACTTGTGTCTATTTCGTAAAACATTTATAAAAGCAGCGCATGTATTCTCAGTCCCAAAAATACATATTGCAAAAACATTTAAAAAGGGAGCAAATGAAACTCACCTAATGTATTTTGTAGTAAAAATACATATGACTATATTGAACAATGCAGGGTTGGCCTCGGATTCATGAACCTATATCATTTATATATATATTAACACATATAATGGTAATCGAACAAATTATGTATATTATTATTAGTGATATAAATTATATGTTTCATTAATTCATTTATTAATATTAATATAATAAATTCATTATTAAAGTAGTTTAATAATTTATTTATAATTATAATATTTATCATTCTTTAATAGTAAGAATTTATATTAAAGTTTATATATATATATATATATATATATATATATATATATATATATATATATATATATATATATATATATATATATATATATATATATATATATATATATTTTAATATTTATATTAATTAGTATATTTTATATATAGATTAATTAATATCATTTTAATAATAAAAATATAATAATATGTAATATTAATATTTTTATGATGTATTTTGTAAAATAATATTTATTTACAATAATAACTATGATAGTGATAATAATGATACTGGTAATAATAATACGTCATTTAAATCGTATCTAAATTATCATTTGTATTCATAATTTTTAATTTATAAACTTCACAACGTTTTTAAACAGTACATAATACTTAGATTATATATTCATAATTATAATATTAACAACGTATTAACCAAATCATGTTAATAGCAATAATAATAACGACAACAACAACAACAACAACAACAACAACAACAACAACAACAACAACAACAACAACAACAACAACAACAACAACAACAACAACAACAACAACAACAACAATAATAATAATAATAATAATAATAATAATAATAATAATAATAATAATAATAATAATAATAATAATAATAATAATAATAATAATAATAATAATAATAATAATAATAAACAAATGACTACCTCAAAGAAATAGGCTAAAAAAATAATGTCACCGCCCGAAATCGAATCCGAGACCTCACGTTCAGCAACTCTCTTACTAACCCAATGAACTGTTTAATACTTCTTGTAATAAATCATGTGTTTAGTTATTTAACACATACTCGCTGTTTATCAATAACATTTAAACCCATCATCATCTTTTCTTTCTTCGTTCATCATTAACTTAATCATACTATCATCACCAATTTAACATCATCAACATCAACAATGTTACTGTGATCATAAACATACATATATCACGTATATCATCGTCATATATTATCGTCATATATCATCATCATTTTTACTCGCGATCATACCCATCATTCCTTGACGTAGCTATACAGGAACAAAGAAGGAACAGCAGCAGCCCAACAAGAATCTAGTAATTGGGTCACGGCCCAAATAGAACAAAAATGGCAGACCAACAATCAGTTTACTCGGCCCACATGATTATGTTTAAAACAATTCAGCCCGATGCCATTAGTCCAGCCTGTTTTCGGTGTATTTTCTTGTCTAGCACAGCAGCAATGATCAAGCAACCCGATTTACTTTATAACAAGATTATGTTGGTCATAGTTGTCCACATCGAACAATAAAAGAAAAATGGACCCCGTAATTATATTGTTTATTGAGAGTGGAGTTGTTTGATTAGAGAATGTCGGTCAAAAGTGTAACGACCCTACTTTTTCCGTTATCTTTTACCGTTAATTATTTAACGACCGTTAATTGTTATTCGTGCCATGTCATTTCTATGACCTATATTGTTATTTTAGTAGTAATATATTAATTATTATATGCTATGTGAATATTTGTATTCATATTTTAAATTGTACATTTCTACGTGTCGCGGATTTCTTTCTGGCGAATCATTTTGGTTTTCAAACCAACGGTCAGACTTTTGAGATTTTTGAATCTTAATTATTTTAAATATGATATTTTAATATCATATGATTATATATAGTGTTTATAAATTTTATTCATCGCGTAATTGTTATCACTTCGAAAAATCAATCGCGTAGTAGCGTTTTCGCATTTTGGGCTTCGATCGGGCTTTTGGGCCACAAGATTATTATCTAGTCATCAAAGTGGGCTAAGTGAGCCAACTCCCTTGTGATGGTTCAGCTGAATACCCCCATGGAGGGGGGGTATGTGTCACTTTTTGAAACTTGAGGTTTACTTGATCAAAACCTAGCATACTACTTCATTTTAACCTAAAAATTCTTTTCTGCCTTTCCCTTTTCTCTCTAGGCCATCCCATATCACTATAATCATCATCAATTCATCATCAAATCAAGCTTGGATCATAGGGATTTTTACATAATCGGATTGCTTTCGTTCTTCTCTACGCGTTCATATAAATCGATTTTTGATTAGGGTATAAACCCTAACCCTAACTTTTTGATTTTTCTTTAATTTTACTATTTTTATATGATATTATGATAGTATGATGATTGTATGCTATTGTATTATTGATAGTATGCGTAGAAATGCTCGTTAATTCATGTTTTTGGTTTGATTGATTTGTGACAGCGGTTTGTTTGATTGGTTCTGTAAAAACAACTGATATAAAAGTGAAATTAAAGTGTCTATATGAGTTCCTCTCATCAATACATTAATTTTAGACTCCGGATTCATGTTATTTCGATTCCCGGAACATTAGTTATGATCAAAATGGTGTTTAATTGGAATTAAAAGGTGAAAACGAATTGGTACATGTATGGTCTGACTTTGTGACCATTTTTAGAGTTTTTAGGGTGTACTAGTGTGTTAGGATTGATGATGGGATGAACTTTCATGTTCGGGTCATCGAAATCCGAGCCACAAGTCACCCGTTATGACTAAAACATGTTTTTGAGCGGATTAAAGATCCAAACTGATTAAGAGCTGTAAGTAACGACTTGGTGACTGTTCTTGGGATGTCCTTGAGCACACTAATGTGTCGGGTGGGTTGGTTAGGCAAAGATATATATAAGGCTCGCCGAAAACTGATTCCCGGGGCTCAAGTTACGACCTGATGAACTTTTGATTAAAACTTATGGTTATTAAATCAAATTTATGATATAAATAATGATTTTCATTATTATTAAATTACTTATGATATAAAAGTAATTATTATAATTTAAGACTTCTGATATACATATTTATTATATTATTTATTAATTAATTATGATTAATGAAACTTTAATTAAACTTATGATTAATAATACTTTTATTATTAATGAAAAATACTTATGGTAAGTATTAAACTTATATTATGAGATTATTATTATAAGACTTATAATAAGGATTAATTAATTATTTAATTATTATAAGACTTAATTATTATTTAATTATAATTTAATTATTATTTAATTACAATTTAATTATTAAATACTTATGGTTAATAATTATAATTAGAAACTTATGATATGATTAATAATTCATTATTAATTAATAATACTTATGATATGATTAAAATTTATTATTAATTAATAATACTTATATTATGATTAATATTTAATTAATTAATTAAATACTTATGTTATATTAATTATATCATTTAAACTTATGTTAACTTTAATAATTCATTTGATTTAACTAAAACTTATGTTATGATATAATTATACATATATGACTTTAATTAACGTTATAACCTATATTATTTTTACTTTTAAAATTAATGTTGACTATGTTTGACCAAGGTTGACTTTTGAGTTGACTTTCGGTTGACTTTGACTTTCAGTTGACTTTTGTTGACTTTCTAATTAAGGAAACTTTCCTAACTTATATACTTTCCAAAAATAGCAACTTTCTAAATATGGAAACTTTCTAAATTTAGAAACTTTCCAAAAATAGAAACTTTCCAAAAATAGAAACTTTCCTAAAATAGAAACTTTCCTAAAATAGAAACTTTCCTAAAATAGGAACTTTCCAAAAATGGAAACCTGCTAAAAATAGAAACTTTCTAAAAATAGAAAGTGTGTGTCCGTACGCTGTTCCGATCAAACCGATGCATGTTGAGTATTGTTCTATGACTACTTGGAACATGTACAATAGCTATCATACTAAGACTTGACATAAGTTAGTTATTTATATCGACTTTCTTTATTTATAGGTCGGCATTGTGATCATTCCTGATCACTTTACTTCATTGTTGTTCGCATTTTTGTGTGGTTACTTCGTTTGCTATTAAGGTGAGTTATACTCCCATTTTTCTATTTTAAATCTTTTGGGATGAGAATACATGCAATTTATTTATATTTTGGACACAAGTGGAAGTTGGTTTAAATTATTCATTGTGAGTTGAACAAAAATATTCCCTAGTCTGGTAACTGTAATCACTGGTTTCTACTGGTGAACGCGAATCCTATGAATAGATCTATCGTGTTTGACAACCCCATTTCGAGCTAGTCGCGCTAGCAATTTATAATCGAAATGTTTAGTACTTCGTATTTTGTTGTAGATACACTTGTTCGGTGTATATTATTTATTGTGTTTGCCAAAGGTAAATAAATGGTTAAGTGGTTACCAGGTGGCTCACGGAAAATGGAATAATATTTTTATATGTTTTCTAGCATATAATTTTGTGGTCCAAAAAGGAGTTTTTATGTTATCAAACATAAATTTTTGTGGTTTTTATTAAATATTGTTTGCAATATTAAACCTATAATTCACTCAACATTTTTGTTGACAGTTACTCGCATGTTTTATTCTCAGGTTCATGATAGATTGCTTCCGCTGTGCTTAGAGAGTCTGCATATTTATGATGGCAGCTTTTGTTAAACATTAACTTGAATTCTATTTCGATACATTTAATAGTGGATGTTGTTGACTTGTTTTGGTCAACTTTTGGTTAAGTAATAATGTATGGTTTTTCTAAACTTACATATTTTGGTAGGTTTCCTTTATAGAAAATTATTTTTAAATAAAGAATGCAAGGTTATTTATCAAATTCATATAGAGTTATGATCAAGCTGTGGGACCAAGATAACGATGGTCGTCAAGTGTACTTTGACGATTCGTTAAAGTTGGTATCAGAGCTCTGGTTGTAGGGAATTAGGTTGCATTGATGGCGTTACCTGAGTCAATAGGGTGCATTAGTGTGTCTAGTCTACAGCATGACCTATTATATATTATTATATGTGATTATTTGTATCGTATTGCCATGTATATTGTTATCATACATACATCTCTGTTATGTTCTGAATCTGGGAGGAACTCCCATTCCGATTTAAACGTATTCTCCGACTCATGCGAGTTTATCTTTTATAAGAACACCTCGGATAGTGAAACCGAGGGATGTCATTCTTGACTTCTGAAATTCTCGACATTCCTATGTCATCTATTATGGTTATGTGTTTGGCGTTTGAGTTATGTTACGTGAGATGTCATTACTTCTAAATGCTCGGCATTTCAATGTCAGCTATTATGTTTAGGTATATAACATTCTTGTTGTATTACGTGCCTTTGTGCCGTTGTGCCTATGTGCTTTGGTTTTTGAACCGAAAAACGTCATTCTTGACTTTTAGAGATTCTTGGTACCTTGAAGACATTTTTATGTCATCGTTACTCCTATTCATTACTTTTGATGTTTTTGTCTCTTGTGCTATCCTTAGCACATTGTTTAAAAAATCGTTTTAGAGAAATTGTGTGGAAATTTGAGGTTGATCGCGTGTCCTGACCTCATGTAGTGCTATTGGAATGGAACTATGAATTAGTGAAATATAATGGCATCAGGCCAACGTGATTATATTATGTTAATTCATAAAGAAGTCCCAATATTGTGACATGAGGAATAGAAAGCGAGTCAAAGAAAATTTTTACACTACTCATTTAGAAATTCTGATGTATTACATGGGTAGGGAAAATATTCATTATCTTATTTGTTGATATACGAGGAGGTCGTCTTAACTAGATTATCTATCTCATGCTCTACCCTTTCATAAGTCGCTTGTTAGCAACAGCTTCGCTCGGGAACAGTTTTGGCCCAAGGACTTATGTCCTGATAATAGTCAAAACAACATTTAACTCATTGGTTTTCATGACCTTGTAACATTTGTTGGTCAAATGTCGCACGACGATTCAGGTCATTTACTCGATCTTTCACAATCTTACTTCAACTTATAACCACTGAAATAAAGATACTCTATTTATCATCGGGAGTTTTACACATTTGTTTAATTGGGTGGTTCTCACGGATTTATGGGCGAATAGAAGTAATAAAATATTTTGTCATGTATACAATTTATAAAATCGTATATGTACGTATGGATTCAAATGAATAAGTTTACCTTAACCTATTTTGATTAGTACATACTAAATTATACCTTCAAAATTATTTTAAAACCACACCTTTATTGAGTTATTTAATTAAGTCAGATTATTTTATATAAAATGGTACACATTGTACATACTTCTAAATTACTAAAAACTTCATTCCGTTTATGTTGTCACATCAAACGTTTAAAGCTTTTTCAAAACTCCTTTGATTAATTTTATCAACTTTTCGCATTACACTACAGAGTGTCTGGATCACAGTTCTTCTCATCCTCGGTTTAAGGATGAAACTTACCATTAAGTTCATTGATAGAAACTCTTACACCACTTTGGATGCCGGTTTTATTAAATTTGTTAGATAGTCTTTGCGCTCATAAATTTTTCCCTTTTATGATTAGACATAGCTGAAACGCGGACCGATAAATCATTTTTTTTAGGGGTACACTCGGTGTTCACCCTATTGTAGAAAAGGCGCTAGGTGGGTTTCTACCCCAACTGTTGTTATAGTGGGTATCATGGATATATATTGCACTAGAGCGTTTGAGGAGTTTCTACTCTCAATATTCGCTGTCAACCGCAACACCCTCGTAAACATCAATCCTAGGATTCAATACTTTGAGGTGCACGAAATCATTTTTGGAAATTCAGCTCACCTGGAGTTGACCATTCTTTATAACCCATGATTCGCGTTTCTTTTCATCCGCACGTAAATTGAAGAATAAGGATGAATCCTAGATTTCCTCACTCATTGTGCAAGGGAGTTCACTCTCGTTGAAATATCGCACCTTTCATACGTCTTCCTTTCGGAAATGTAATGAAAATTTACTTTGAAGTCCATGATCCTCGTTATCTCCTTTGAGAGAATTGCCTTAAATATCTATGCCACCGATGTGACTACTCCATATATTTTCTTCCTTCATTGTTGCAACTATATTTCATTCGTCCCAGTTCGTCCCCTTGGGGAGCTCCTGTTTTGTTTATTAAGAAGAAAGATGGTTCGTTTCGGATGTGCATTGATTATCGTGAATTGAACAAGCTTACTGTTAAAAGCCGTTACCCTCTCCTGAGAATTGATGATCTATTCGATCAGCTTCAAGGTTCGCCTGTTTATAAGATCGATATTCGTTCCGTCTATCATCAGTTGCATGTTAAAGAATCTGATGTTCCGAAAACTGCTTTTCGCACCCGTTATGGTCACTTTGAATTCCTTGTTATGCCGTTCAGATTGACAAATGAACCTGCTGTGTTCATGGACCTCATGAACCGTGTGTGTAGTGAAATGTCCCGTTCTTATTGATTAAAAATGTTCCATATTAATTGATTTCGTTGCGAGGTTTTGACCTCTATATGAGACGTTTTTCAAAGACTGCATTCATTTTAAAACAAACCATAACCTTTATTTCATCAATAAAGGTTTAAAAAGCTTTACGTAGATTATCAAATAATGATAATCTAAAATATCCTGTTTACACACGACCATTACATAATGGTTTACAATACAAATATGTTACAACAAAATAAGTTTCTTGAATGCAGTTTTTACACAATATCATACAAGCATGGACTCCAAATCTTGTCCTTATTTTAGTATGCAACAGCGGAAGCTCTTAATAATCACCTGAGAATAAACATGCTTAAAACGTCAACAAAAATGTTGGTGAGTTATAGGTTTAACCTATATATATCAAATCATAATAATAGACCACAAGATTTCATATTTCAATACACATCCCATACATAGAGATAAAAATCATTCATATGGTGAACACCTGGTAACCGACATTAACAAGATGCATATATAAGAATATCCCCATCATTCCGGGACACCCTTCGGATATGATATAAATTTCGAAGTACTAAAACATCCGGTACTTTGGATGGGGCTTGTTGGGCCCGATAGATCTATCTTTAGGATTCGCGTCAATTAGGGTGTCTGTTCCCTAATTCTTAGATTACCAGACTTAATAAAAAGGGGCATATTCGATTTCGATAATTCAACCATAGAATGTAGTTTCACGTACTTGTGTCTATTTTGTAAATCATTTATAAAACCTGCATGTATTCTCATCCCAAAAATATTAGATTTTAAAAGTGGGACTATAACTCACTTTCACAGATTTTTTTACTTCGTCGGGAAGTAAGACTTGGCCACTGGTTGATTCACGAACCTATAACAATATATACATATATATCAAAGTATGTTCAAAATATATTTACAACACTTTTAATATATTTTGATGTTTTACGTTTATTAAGTCAGCTGTCCTCGTTAGTAACCTACAACTAGTTGTCCACAGTTAGATGTACAGAAATAAATCGATAAATATTATCTTGAATCAATCCACGACCCAGTGTATACGTATCTCAGTATTGATCACAACTCAAACTATATATATTTTGGAATCAACCTCAACCCTGTATAGCTAACTCCAACATTCACATATAGAGTGTCTATGGTTGTTCCGAAATATATATAGATGTGTCGACATGATAGGTCGAAACATTGTATACGTGTCTATGGTATCTCAAGATTACATAATATACAATACAAGTTGATTAAGTTATGGTTGGAATAGATTTGTTACCAATTTTCACGTAGCTAAAATGAGAAAAATTATCCAATCTTGTTTTACCCATAACTTCTTCATTTTAAATCCGTTTTGAGTGAATCAAATTGCTATGGTTTCATATTGAACTCTATTTTATGAATCTAAACAGAAAAAGTATAGGTTTATAGTCGGAAAAATAAGTTACAAGTCGTTTTTGTAAAGGTAGTCATTTCAGTCGAAAGAACGACGTCTAGATGACCATTTTAGAAAACATACTTCCACTTTGAGTTTAACCATAATTTTTGGATATAGTTTCATGTTCATAATAAAAATCATTTTCTCAGAATAACAACTTTTAAATCAAAGTTTATCATAGTTTTTAATTAACTAACCCAAAACAGCCCGCGGTGTTACTACGGCGGCGTAAATCCGGTTTTACGGTGTTTTTCGTGTTTCCAGGTTTTAAATCATTAAGTTAGAATATCATATAGATATAGAACATGTGTTTAGTTGATTTTAAAAGTCAAGTTAGAAGGATTAACTTTTGTTTGCGAACAAGTTTAGAATTAACTAAACTATGTTCTCGTGATTACAAGTTTAAACCTTCGAATAAGATAGCTTTATATGTATGAATCGAATGATGTTATGAACATCATTACTACCTTAAGTTCCTTGGATAAACCTACTGTAAAAGAGAAAAATGGATCTAGCTTCAATGGATCCTTGGATGGCTCGAAGTTCTTGAAGCAGAATCATGACACGAAAACAAGTTCAAGTAAGATCATCACTTGAAATAAGATTGTTATAGTTATAGAAATTGAACCAAAGTTTGAATATGATTATTACCTTGTATTAGAATGATAACCTACTGTAATAAACAAAGATTTCTTGAGGTTGGATGATCACCTTACAAGATTGGAAGTGAGCTAGCAAACTTGAAAGTATTCTTGATTTTATGAAACTAGAACTTTTGGAATTTATGAAGAACACTTAGAACTTGAAGATAGAACTTGAGAGAGATCAATTAGATGAAGAAAATTGAAGAATGAAAGTGTTTGTAGGTGTTTTTGGTCGTTGGTGTATGGATTAGATATAAAGGATATGTAATTTTGTTTTCATGTAAATAAGTCATGAATAATTACTCATATTTTGGTAATTTTATGAGATATTTCATGCTAGTTGCCAAATGATGGTTCCCACATGTGTTAGGTGACTCACATGGGCTGCTAAGAGCTGATCATTGGAGTGTATATACCAATAGTACATACATCTAAAAGCTGTGTATTGTACGAGTACGAATACGGGTGCATACGAGTAGAATTGTTGATGAAACTGAACGAGGATGTAATTGTAAGCATTTTTGTTAAGTAGAAGTATTTTGATAAGTGTCTTGAAGTCTTTCAAAAGTGTATGAATACATATTAAAACACTACATGTATATACATTTTAACTGAGTCGTTAAGTCATCGTTAGTCGTTACATGTAAATGTTGTTTTGAAACCTTTAGGTTAATGATCTTGTTAAATGTTGTTAACCCAATGTTTATAGTATCAAAAGAGATTTTAAATTATTATATTATCATGATATTATGATGTACGAATATCTCTTAATATGATATATATACATTAAATGTCGTTACAACGATAATCGTTACATATATGTCTCGTTTCAAAACCATTAAGTTAGTAGTCTTGTTTTTACATATGTAGTTCATTGTTAATATACTTAATGATATGTTTACTTATCATAATATCATGTTAACTATATATATAACCATATATATGTCATCATATAGTTTTTACAAGTTTTAATGTTCGTGAATCACCGGTCAACTTGGGTGGTCAATTGTCTATATGAAACCTATTTCAATTAATCAAGTCTTAACAAGTTTGATTGCTTAACATGTTGGAAACATTTAATCATGTAAATATCAATCTCAATTAATATATATAAACATGGAAAAGTTCGGGTCACTACATGTAGACCCTATCTGGACAAATTCGTTATTGTTTTCATCGACGACATCCTTATTTATTCTAAGAATGATGAAGAGCACGAAGAACATTTGAAGTTAGTGCTTGATTTATTGAGAAAATAAGAGTTGTACGCTAAGTTCTCTAAGTGTGCTTTCTGGTTAAGAGAAGTTCAATTCCTTGGACATATTGTTAGTGAACAGGGAATACAAGTTGATTCTGCTAAAATTAAGGCGATTGAAAGATGGGAAATTTCCGAAAACTCCTACTTAAATTCGCCAGTTTCTAGGATTAGCAGGCTATTATAGAAGGTTCATTCAAGATTTTTAACGAGTAGCGAAACCTCTGACTACTTTAACGCATAAGGGGAAGAAGTACGAGTGGAAGAGTGAACAAGAGTCTGCTTTCTAAACTCTGAAGAAGAAGTTAATTTCTGCACCGATATTATCACTACCTGATGATAGTGATGATCTTGTTATCTATTGTGATGCTCCGTGTTAAGACTTTGGTTGTGTTTTGATGCAACGAAAGAAAGTCATTGTATACGCGTCACGTCAGTTGAAGATTTATGAACAGAATTATACAACCCATGATGTAGAATTGGGAGCTGTTGTGTTCGCACTCAAGAATTGGAGACATTACTTATATGGAGTCAAAAGTACTGTGTACACTGATCACAAAAGTCTTCAACATATCCTTGATCAGAAACAGTTGAATATGAGGCAACGAAGATGGATTGAGACGTTGAATGATTTTGATTGTGAACTTTTATATCATCCAGGGAAGGCTAATGTTGAGGCCGATATGTTAAGTCGTAAAGAGAGGACTGAACCTCATAGGTTTAGGGCCTTAAATATGACCATTCGAACAAACCTCGCAAGGCAGATTCATTGAGGCACAACAAGAAGCCTTGAAGGAGGAGAATTTTGTAACGGGAAGGTCCGAGGCTTGAGTAAACAGTTAGAGGTATGAACCGATGGTACTCGGTATTTTACGGGACGCCTTTGGGTTCCGAAGTTTGGCGATCTGCTACAACTTGTTTTAGATGAGGCTCATAAGTCTAGGTACTCTATTCATCTTAAGGAGTTGTATTGGTGGCCTCATTTGAAGGCTGATGTGGCTACATATGTGGCTAAGTGCTTGACCTGTGTAAAGGTTAAAGCTGAACATCAGAACCGTCGGGACTTTTGGTGCAACCTGAAATTCCCGAGTGGAAGTGGGAAGGTATTACGATGGACTTAATTATGAAGTTACCAAGAGTTGTGGGTGGTTATGATACCATTTGGGTGATTGTTGACCGACTCACTAAGTCAACTCATTTCTTTCTAATTAAGGAAACAGATTCAATGAAGAAGCTTACTCGTTTGTATTTGAAGGAGATTGTTTCGAGACATGGTGTTCCTGTATCGATTATTTCGGACCGAGACAGTCGATTTACATCAAGGTTTTGACAGTCCTTACAAGATGCTTTGGGAACTAAATGTGATGACCCGGGAATTTCCGACCAAATTTAAACTTAATCTTTGTATGTTTTCGACACGATAAGCAAAGTCTGTAATGTTGAATCTCAAATATTTTGAAGTGTTTTCATTTATACATTTACCCTTAGACTATTCCAACGGTTCACGAACCATTATATCGCAAATAGAAATGTATATATATAAATAACTATATATGTAAATAATTATATATTATAAATTTAATATACTAATAAACTACCATACAATTTAATTATTATGAAAGAAAACTTAAACTTGATATTTAAAACTGTTTATTTAAAATAGAGAGTAGATTAAATATACATGATTTGTCCATGTTAACAATGTATTACATAACTAATAAAATGCAATATTATTATATTAAATTTAATTATGAGATAGAATATAATTGTTATATCAACATTTGTATCATCAATATTATTATATAAAGTATATATATGAAATTTGACATGTACAAATATTGTTATTTATATTAGTATTATTATTATTATTAATACTATTGATATTATTAATATCCGTTTCATGATTATTAGATATTAAAATTGGTATAAATTAATGTTATTATGATTCTTTATATATATTTAATATACAGATATATGGATATATGTGAAATACGAAATTTGATATAAGTTATTATAGTATCAAAATTAATAATATTATTATCAACAATATTATGATAAATAGAATTATTATTAGTAAACTTATTAAAATTATCAATTTCATGATTTGTAACATCACTACTATTTATGGTTAGTATCGATACAATTATTAGTATTGTCTCGATATTATTATTAATAAAATTATTAATTCTATTATTATTTATAGAATGGTTTTTATTAATGTATTTTTGTATAATTACTTTTAAGGATAATATTACAGTGATTAAATAACGAAACATGTTTTATATTGCTTGCCAACTGTAATTAATCCTTGAGTTTGTCCAAAATTTGTTATATATCAATTTCAGTCGTACGATTCTGATGAAATTAAATCTGCTTTTACATAATTTAATCAATTGGAAATATTCTTGTCTGACTAATAAAGCCAACGAATTGTTATGTCATTGATAACCTATTCCACTCACTTTATCATTATCAAATATCAACTGAAAACTGGTTACATCGATTGAACTATAAACAGAAAAACCTTTTACAGCTCGCCACCATCTTAAACAACCACCTTGAAATCTACCATCACACCAACTGATTTTGTTTTCCTTTATTCGATCAAACTACTGCTTCTATACCCTGCTATTACGCTGCTATTGCTGCTGCCAATTCTGTTTTATCACAACCAAAACCACCACAGCCCACGGCTTACTGTAGACTCACTCACCATGAACAACCATTACTAGCTACCTACTGTTTCTGCTCAACCATGCAATACTGCTGTTACTACTTGCAGCCGCCACAAACCATCAATCTCATCACCAAAACTGCAAACCTTTCCATATTTGCTTTTCCTTTGTGCTTCAGCTTCTGTTTTCTATTATTCAGACGCCTTAATTCCTTTATGCTCATGTTTGTTTTGTTCCAACATTCACAGACCCACTTAATTCTTGTTATTTGATTCGACCAACACATCATCTTCATCATACCATTAAACCCACCACCTTTTCATCACCATCATCTTTATGAACCCAAGAACCACCCTCGTGAAACACCATGTTCGATCATTCAATTTTGATAACAACCCAACATCATCCATCACCTCCTACCCCTGAATGATTCTAATTCATGTCGAGAACTACTGCAGCTTATGTTTTAACTATCACAATCACTTTCTTCTTTCTTGGTTTAAACAGCTGGCCAAAACAGAAGAATCAGGCTACTAGGTATCGACCAAAACAGAAGACTACTACAGCTGTGAAACTACCACTCAATATATTTTTTTATCGTAAGTGGCTGCTACCAATTGCACTTTCTTTCTTTCTTCTTCTATTGAAAGTCACGAACCCAAAGACCCTTTGATTGTTTGACGGTGATAGAAAAACAGATGATAAGAAATATTTATAGCTAATACGCATTTAGTTTCCCTGGTGGCCGACAAATTATAAACCAAATAACCCTACTCAAAGATGGGTATAATGTTGCGGAGTAATTGTTTTCACTTTGGGCCATCGATCAACTGTTTTCACTTTGGGCCGTCATCTGTTTTTACATATTGGGCTGTAATCCAATAACCGATTTTTCTTTTAGGCTGAAACGAGGGTAGTAGTTGATGATACTCGATGCATTTTTTTTTCTTTTTTACTGATATTGAAGGAGGTGGTCATAATAATGAGGAAGATTATGATAATAAATGATGGTGAAGATGATATGGTAATGGAATGATACCGTATGATGGTGATGCCATGGATTATTGATGTGGTGATGATAAACAAAATAAGGATGATGATGGTGTATATGTTATGATAATGTTATGATGATGATAGTAATCGATATTATAATGATCAACGATGATGCTGTGATAATAATATAGTTAAGATGATAGTGATGATTTTAGGAAGAAGATAAACCGTTCGGTATTTGTTAATTAAGTTGAAACGCGACTTAAATCAGAAAAGCAACAAACGGATAGATGGTTAAGGGTGTTGTTGTTGAGTGAGAGGTCGCGGGTTCGAGCCCGGGCAATGGCGTTTATTTTTTTTAAGTTATTCCATTGAGGTAGTAATTTTATTACTGATTATCATTATCATTAAAGATTATTATTATTATTACTAAAAGTAACATTATTATTAAAGTTACCATTGTAATTAAAATTTTCATTTAATGTATCATCAAAAGTATCATATAATTAAAAGTATCATTATTATTATTATTATTATTATTATTATTATTATTATTATTATTATTATTATTATTATTATTATTATTATTATTATTGTTTCCATTAATAGTATCATTATAATTACAATTACCAAAGTTATCATTTTTATTAAAACTATATTTTTATTAAAACCTAACATTTTTAGTAAAGTTATTATCTTTATAAAAATTATCATTATATTATTATTATCATCATTAGTATTATTATTATTAATCATATACATCTTTTATTTATTATTATTAATATTATTGTACCAAATAAATATTTGTTATATAAAAATATATTTAAATACATATGACATAACTATAGTAACATTTTTATAATAAATACTAATTATGTATCTAAAGTATATAGAATAAAAATAGTTAATTAAGTTATTAATGAAACATATACTTTACTAAAATAATAAAAAATATATAAATTGATCGATACAATTATGTATATTAATATATATACAAATGATATAGGTTCGTGAATCCGAGGCCAACCATGCATTGTTCAATATAGTCATATGTATTTTTACTACAAAATACATTAGGTGAGTTTCATTAATCCCTTTTTAAATACTTTTGCAATATATATTTTTGGGACTGTGAATACATGCGCTGTTTTTATAACTGTTTTACGAAATAGACACAAGTACGTGAAACTACATTCTATGGTTGGATTATCTAATCGAATATGCCCTTTTTATTAAGTCTGGTAATCTAAGAATTAGGGAACAGACACCCTAATTGACGCAAACTCTAAAGATAGATCTATCGGGCCCAACAAGCCCCATCCAAAGTACCGGATGCTTTAGTACTTCGAAATTTATATCATGTCCGAAGGAGGATCCCGGAATGATGGGGATATTCTTATATGTATATTGGGAATGTCGGTTACCAGGTGTTCAATCCATATGAATGATATTTTTGTCTCTATGCATGGGACGTATGTTTATGAGAAATATGAAATCTTGTGGTCTATTAAAATTATGAAATGATTATTTATGTTAAACTAATGAACTCACCAACCTTTTAGTTGACACTTTAAAGCATGTTTATTCTCAGGTATGAAAGAAATCTTCCGCTGTGCATTAGCTCATATTAGAGACATTACTTGGAGTCATTCATGGCATATTTCAAAAGACGTTGCATTCGAGTCGTTGAGTTCATCAAGATTATTATTAAGTGAATTATAGTTAAATGTATTATGAAATGGTATGCATGCCGTCAACATTCGATGAAATGAAAGATTGTCTTTTCAAAAACGAATGCAATGTTTGTAAATGTATCATATAGAGGTCAAGTACCTCGCGATGTAATCAATTGTTGTGAATCGTTTATAATCAATATGGACTTCGTCCAGATGGATTAGGACGGGTCATCACAGTTGGTATCAGAGCGGTGGTCTTAGCGAATCGGTTCTTGCATTAGTGTGTCTAACTGATAGTCGTTAGGATGCATTAGTGAGTCTGGACTTCGACCGTGTCTGCATGTCAAAAGTTTTGCTTATCATTTCGTGTCGAAAATTACCTACTTATCATTCTTAGAGAATCACTTGCTTATCATCCTTAGTCTAGACACATCTTATTGCATTGAGTGCATGATTAGTGTATATACAAAAATTCATATCTTAGCGTATCTCTTATTGTAACTTTGCCTGACTTTTTCTGTAGATTCCTCCGTAACTTATGGGATCTTAGTATTATATATGCATATGTAAATTATGTATTGCAGGGTACTAATCTACATCCTATAATCTATTTCTAATCGAAAATACTTCATCTGATCGTACGAGATGAATTCCTCAACCAGTTCGAGTCCCTCAGATTTCGATAGCTATTACAATAGATATTCCGACAGCTATTCCGATATGAATTTCCACTCGAGCTCTGAAAGCAGTGTAATCGGAATGAATCAACCGATTAGCCATTATCTATTCTGGATGAATTGGAGATGGGTTCATAGTCGACTTAATCAATGGAGACGAGAAGAAGGTGATCTTTTCCGTCAACCGAATTCACCTCTTGACAATGAACCTAAAGCACTTACCGGCGAACTTATCCGAATCACCATTTTCAGCCTCATTTCCAGAGTATCTAGCCACGATTATATTCTATCTAAAATTCTAAACCCTATTCATCCGCTCGTACTGACCGACAATCATTCGGAATAATAGAAGAAGTTAACGAACTTCGCACTCGTGTAATTAATTTGGAAAATATGGTGCAAAACGTACCAGCTTTAGCAACATCACCGGCACCAGTAGTACCATCAATAACAACATCAGTACCATCAACAACCCATGCCTCAATATCACCATCTGTATTTCGAGTATGATCATCGTTCTACGTATTGTTCTACATCAATTATCTTCGTTCTTCACGGCAATTATCTAATCTCTAAAGTTTTAGGAATTATTCATTCTAGTCAAACGAAAAATCAAATGAGATTAATATCATATTAGCTTATTAAATTCATGATTACATCTGAAGAAAATATATATGTATATATGTTTTCATAAAGATTGTAATTAAAAAAAAAATTCTTTTGTACAAACTGTTAATGGTGAAAATATTTTAACGGGTAGGTAATACCGGAGGAATATTTAGATTTCGCACTAATAAGTTACATTGTACATTCTTCGAATCTGATTCAACAATCATTTACTATCCTATTTACAACCACCGATATACGTATCCGATCACCGCAGAATAACCATTCTCATTTAATTTCATATTTGGATTTTGATCTATCAGAATTGAACAAGTGGCATAATGAAGAAAACATTTGACAAAATAAAATTTGTTAGAAACAAACAAATTAACTATGAGAAATTCTGTTAAGAATCCACGCTAACAAAATCCTAGCTAACTGTTCCTAGCTAACTGATTACATTTTATTTATCGCAATTTATTCTATCGCAATTTACATTCTCGCAATGTTATTTATCGTCATTAAATTTCTGTTATTTACTTTACGCACTTTAATTATCGTTATTTAATTTTCTGTTATTTATTTTACGCACTTTAAATATCGGGACATGTATACAAGGTTTTGACATATCATATCGACGCATCAATATATATTATTTGGAATCACTATAGACACTCTATATCCAGTAATGATCGAGTTCTCTATACAGGGTTGAGGTCGATTCTATAATAATATATATACTTTGAGTTGTGATCGAGTCTGAGACATGTACACGGGTTACGGTACGTATTAATTAATTTGAATATTATATATTAAACTATATATGAATTATTGGATTGTCAACTGGGGACTATCGACTGTGGACTAATAATATTAGACAATTAAAATAAATTAAAATATTGATTATAACATATGAAACTAAACAATTCTTCAAGTTGCCACTTGATTTCGTCTTAAACATCATTTGTATCTTCACGATTACATTCTGCGTTCAAACCTTTCATGATTCTTGAAAACACCTCAATCAAGAGGATGAACCAACCGCACTTCATTTACGGGAGAAAAGATTGATGCATATAGTTATGCACCTAAAAACACTCGGAACCTGAGTAAACGTTTAACACGTAGCTATGCTAATTCCTTTAGCGTTATTATTACCGAAAATAACTTTGCATCTGCTGTTCGAGATAGCCATTTTTGTCACAGCTCCAGCAAGACAACTTCGACTTTTCGTACGAAACAACCTTATTATAACGTTGATATATATACGCGTGCTCTTTTATTGTTACCGGGGAACCTTTTATATCCACCATATTACCGTCAGCATTTAATCATCTAAAAACACAATTCTCTTGAAATCACCTCGGATCGATAACCAATGATTCAGATATGGTAACAGTAAATGTAGAAGAATCGGCAATCAGTACATTGAAAACTCACAGCATATCTACATCAACAGTTATATGTATAACATTTATCTCTTAGAATAATGATCTTCCATTCTGAAATTTTGAAAAGCACCCAGCCTACGAATTAATTGGACTTCGAAAAAGCTGAATGAAGCAGCAGAAACTGTAGAAACCGTAAACGACCTTAATTGTCAGAAGTTTGATGATTGAGAATAGTACGTTGGAAAAGCTCAGAAAAATTGAAACTGGAAAACGAATTGAGATAACCAGGAAGGAGACCAAGGACAAATACAAGGACCATACCCTATATTCAAAGATTCCAGATAATTCTGGATCCGTTGAAATCTTTAGAGAATATCTTGCTCCGAAGTCATGTTAAAATCTTGCGAAATATCTTTCTCCATCATCCATCGAACTTAGAAATTCCAAAATATCATCATCAATATCTTTGATATTTCTGCAGATATATTCATAAATATTCTCGTCCAAAATTATATACCTCCTCGTGCTTCCTGTGTATCATTATATTGGAAACATTCAATAGAAAATTTAGTACCGAAAAGCAAATTATGCGAAACTATGAAGAAAGCCATGGACAAATCACAAAGAATAAGTTTGACTTCAAAGAATCCAAATGATTCAATGTCTGCTAAAGTCTTTAGTAAATATCTTGCTCCTTACTCTAAACCCTTGCAGACAATAGTTTCTATCATCCTCTGATCTTAGATATTCTGAGATATTATCGTATCTTTCATTATAAATATCCTTCATATTTCTGGAGATATTTTTATAACTATTCTTATCTGAAAGCATTTATCTCTTCGTGCTATCAGTATTACATCATATAGAAACTGTAGTTTCTATATTCTGTAAACTTTCGAGCTTAAAATATGAATGTTATTGAAGTAATGTTGGGAACTGATGCATGAGTTAGTATAATATAATGACACTTGATCAACGTGATTATATTACAGTAAGTCATGCTGAGTTTCTAAATGGAACATGATGATTCACAGATCATAACGTCACCATGTGTCATATTACATAACTCTTTCATTCTGATTAACTTCTAAACATATCAAGAAAATATATTCTTGATAATTCTATTCTTAGTGATTCTAGTAATTTGACAAATCAAATCGTCCTAATTCGTTCTTTCTTGTCTAGAACATTAAGCTCATTCGAAACTCCATACCTATGAATTCTGGACCGTTACTTGCAAAAAGAAAACAAAAGCATGAAGCTCCGAAATAGAAAGGGGGTATAAATCGCAACAAATAAGAGGGCGCATTAACTGTGGATGACATTAATTATAGGAGACAGAAGCAGGAACACCGAAATATAAGAGAAAATATAAAACCCAATAACAACACGGAAATTACAAACCGTGGATATCAGTACGTATAGCAATATAAAGACACGGGAGGATTATAAATACAATAATCCCTAGAGCATAATAGAAATATACAGATTCTTCAGGTGGGAGTTGGAAAAGAAGAACGATCATTGCGATAGTTAGAATAAGAACAAGGATCAAAACAGGGTTAAGCATTTTCATAAATCTTTTGAATTTGGGAATTGAGTATAGAAGTGGTGAAAATAAATGGAACGGAAAAGGTAAATTTATAAAGGAAATATCAGGCGTAGTAATCGGGGCAGATCACTGTATTAATTAAAGAGATCTTAATTTCCATACATCCCTAAAGAATCATATCTTATAGATCTTCAAAATTTTCTTTAAATCCCTTGAATTCCGGAATTCAACAAAGGCAATGTCGAAAGTTAAGACGCGCCATATTATTCTAAATTCAAACCTGTCTACGTCAAAAGTTAAAACAAAACTTCATTTATTCATTTTACTTTATTGTGTTAGCTTCATTCGTGCTCTTCGAATAATCAAATTATTTTATCTGTATTATTCAATAATGATAAAACTCTATTTATCAGCTCATATTCGTCAAGAAAACATATTTATTGTTAGCCATGACGACCTCACTCAAATTTCGGGACGAAATTTCTTTAACGGGTAGGTACTGTGATGACCCGGGAATTTCCGACCAAATTTAAACTTAATCTTTGTATATTTTCGACACGATAAGCAAAGTCTGTAATGTTGAATCTCAAATATTTTGAAGTGTTTTCATTTATACATTTACCCTTAGACTATTCCAACGGTTCACGAACCATTATATCGTAAATAGAAATGTATATATATAAATAACTATATATGTAAATAATTATATATTATAAATTTAATATACTAATAAACTACCATACAATTTAATTATTATGAAAGAAAACTTAAACTTGATATTTAAAACTGTTTATTTAAAATAGAGAGTAGATTAAATATACATGATTTGTCCATGTTAACAATGTATTACATAACTAATAAAATGTAATATTATTATATTAAATTTAATTATGAGATAGAATATAATTGTTATATCAACATTTGTATCATCAATATTATTATATAAAGTATATATATGAAATTTGATATGTACAAATATTGTTATTTATATTAGTATTATTATCATTATTAATACTATAGATATTATTAATATCCGTTTCATGATTATTAGATATTAAAATTGGTATAAATTAATGTTATTACGATTCTTTATATATATTTAATATACAGATATATGGATATATGTGAAATACAAAATTTGATATAAGTTATTATAGTATCAAAATTAATAATATTATTATCAACAATATTATGATAAATAGAATTATTATTAGTAAACTTATTAAAATTATCAATTTCATGATTTGTAACATCACTACTATTTATGGTTAGTATCGATACAATTATTAGTATTATCTCGATATTATTATTAATAAAATTATTAATTCTATTATTATTTATAGAATGGTTTTTATTAATGTATTTTTGTATAATTAATTTTAAGGATAATATTACAGTGATTAAATAACGAAACCTGTTTTATATTGCTTGCCAACTGTAATTAATCCTTGAGTTTGTCCAAAATTTGTTATATATCAATTTCAGTCGTACGATTCTGATGAAATTAAATCTGCTTTTACATAATTTAATCAATTGGAAATATTCTTGTCTGACTAATAAAGCCAACGAATTGTTATGTCATTGATAACCTATTCCACTCACTTTATCATTATCAAATATCAACTGAAAACTGGTTACATCGATTGAACTATAAACAGAAAAACCTTTTACAGCTCGCCACCATCTTAAACAACCACCTTGAAATCTACCATCACACCAACTGATTTTGTTTTCCTTTATTCGATCAAACTACTGCTTCTATACAATGCTATTACGCTGCTATTGCTGCTGCCAATTCTGTTTTATCACAACCAAAACCACCACAGCCCATGGCTTACTGTGGACTCACTCACCATGAACAACCATTACTAGCTGCCTACTGTTTCTGCTCAACCATGCAATACTGCTGTTACTACTTGCAGCCGCCACAAACCATCAATCTCATCACCAAAACTACAAACCTTTCCATATTTGCTTTTCCTTTGTGCTTCAGCTTCTGTTTTCTATTATTCAGATGCCTTAATTCCTTTATGCTCATGTTTGTTTTGTTCCAACATTCACAGACCCACTTAATTCTTGTTATTTGATTCGACCAACACATCATCTTCATCATACCATTAAACCCACCACCTTTTCATCACCATCATCTTTATGAACCCAAGAACCACCCTCGTGAAACACCATGTTCGATCATTCAATTTTGATAACAACCCAACATCATCCATCACATCCTACTCCTGAATGATTCTAATTCATGTCGAGAACTACTGCAGCTTATGTTTTAACTATCACAATCACTTTCTTCTTTCTTGGTTTAAACAGCCGGCCAAAACAGAAGAATCAGGCTACTAGGTATCGACCAAAACAGAAGACTACTGTAGCTGTGAAACTACCACTCAATATATTTTTTTATTGTAAGTGGCTGCTACCAATTGCACTTTCTTTCTTTCTTCTTCTGTTGAAAGTCACGAACCCAAAGACCCTTTGATTGTTTGGCGGTGATAGAAAAACAGATGATAAGAAATATTTACAGCTAATACGCGTTTAGTTTCCCTGGTGGCCGATAAATTATAAACCAAATAACCCCACTCAAAGACGGGTATAATGTTACGGAGTAATTGTTTTCACTTTGGGCCATCGATCAACTATTTTCACTTTGGGCCGTTCTCTGTTTTTACATATTGGGCTGTAATCCAATAACCGATTTTTCTTTTAGGCTGAAACGAGGGTAGTAGTTGATGATACTCGATGCATTTTTTTTATGTTTTACTGATATTGAAGGAGGTGGTCATAATAATGAGGAAGATTATGATAATAAATGATGGTGAAGATGATATGGTAATGGAATGATACCGTATGATGGTGATGCCATGGATTATTGATGTGGTGATGATAAACAAAATAATGATGATGATGGTGTATATGTTATGATAATGTTATGATGATGATAGTAATCGATATTATAATGATCAACGATGATGCTGTGATAATAATATAGTTAAGATGATAGTGATGATTTTAGGAAGAAGATAAACCGTTCGGTATTTGTTAATTAAGTTGAAACGCGACTTAAATCAGAAAAGCAACAGACGGATAGATGGTTAAGGGTGTTGTTGTTGAGCGAGAGGTCGCGGGTTCGAGCCCGGGCAATGGCGTTTATTTTTTTTAAGCTATTCCATTGAGGTAGTAATTTTATTACTAATTATCATTATCATTAAAGATTATTATTATTATTACTAAAAGTAACATTATTATTAAAGTTACCATTATAATTAAAATTTTCATTTAATGTATCATCAAAAGTATCATATAATTAAAAGTATCATTATTATTATTATTATTATTATTATTATTATTATTATTATTATTATTATTATTATTATTATTATTATTATTATTATTATTATTATTATTATTATTATTATTGTTTCCATTAATAGTATCATTATAATTACAATTACCAAATTTATCATTTTTATTAAAACTATATTTTTATTAAAACCTAACATTTTTAGTAAAGTTATTATCTTTATAAAAATTATCATTATATTATTATTATCATCATTAGTATTATCATTATTATTAATCACATACATCTTTTATTTATTATTATTAATATTATTGTACCAAATAAATATTTGTTATATAAAATATATTTAAATACATATGACATAACTATAGTAACATTTTTATAATAAATACTAATTATGTATCTAAAGTATATAGAATAAAAATAGTTAATTAAGTTATTAATGAAACATATACTTTACTAAAATAATAAAAAATATATAAATTGATCGATACAATTATGTATATTAATATATATACAAATGATATAGGTTCGTGAATCCGAGGCCAACCATGCATTGTTCAATATAGTCATATGTATTTTTACTACAAAATACATTAGGTGAGTTTCATTAATCCCTTTTTAAATACTTTTGCAATATATATTTTTGGGACTGTGAATACATGCGCTGTTTTTATAACTGTTTTACGAAATAGACACAAGTACGTGAAACTACATTCTATGGTTGGATTATCTAATCGAATATGCCCTTTTTATTAAGTCTGGTAATCTAAGAATTAGGGAACAGACTCCCTAATTGATGCGAACTCTAAAGATAGATCTATCGGGCCCAACAAGCCCCATCTAAAGTACCGGATGCTTTAGTACTTCGAAATTTATATCATGTCCGAAGGAGGATCCCGGAATGATGGGGATATTCTTATATGTATATTGAGAATGTCGGTTACCAGGTGTTCAATCCATATGAATGATATTTTTGTCTCTATGCATGGGACGTATGTTTATGAGAAATATGAAATCTTGTGGTCTATTAAAATTATGAAATGATTATTTATGTTAAACTAATGAACTCACTAACTTTTTGGTTGACACTTTAAAGCATATTTATTCTCAGGTATGAAAGAAATCTTCCGCTGTGCATTAGCTCATATTAGAGACATTACTTGGAGTCATTCATGGCATATTTCAAAAGACGTTGCATTCGAGTCGTTGAGTTCATCAAGATTATTATTAAGTCAATTATAGTTAAATGTATTATGAAATGGTATGCATGCCGTCAACTTTTGATGAAATGAAAGATTGTCTTTTCAAAAACGAATGCAATGTTTGTAAATGTATCATATAGAGGTCAAGTACCTCGCGATGTAATCAATTGTTGTGAATCGTTTATAATCAATATGGACTTCATCCGGATAGATTAGGACGGGTCATCACACTAAATTGGGTATGAGCACCGCTTATCATCCACATTCGGATGGTCGTAGTGAAAGGACCATCCAAACGTTGGAAGACATGTTGAGGGCATGCGTAATTGATTTTGGTAATGGTTGGGATAGATACTTGCCGTTGGTTGAATTTTCTTATAACAACAGTTATCATGCAAGTATTAAGGCCGCACCGTTTGAATCTCTGTATGGCAGAATGTGTAGTTCTCCTGTCTGTTAGAATGAGGTTGGGGATGCTCAACTCACAGGTCCAGGAATTATTCATGAGACTACCAAGAAAATCGTACAGATTAAAGAAAGATTGAGAACTGCCAGAAGTCGGCAAAAGAGCTATGCCACAAGGAGAAGGAAATATATTGAGTATCAGGTCGGTGACCGTGTTATGTTGAAAGTATCACCTTGGAAGGGTGTGGTACGATTTAGTAAGAGAGAAAAGTTGAGTCCTCGTTTTTTTGGACCATTTGAGATTATTGAGAGAGTTGGACCCGTGGCTTATCGTTTGAAATTGCCACAAGAACTCAGTGCTGTTCACGACGTTTTTCACGTGTCAAATTTGAAGAAGTGTTTGGCCGAGGCTGATGAAACTATTCCTCTGGAGGAACTTCATGTTGATAAGCAACTTCATTTTATTAAGGAACCTGTTGAAATTATGGATCGAGAGGTTAAGACTCTTAAGCAGAGTAGAATTTCTTTTGTTCGAGTTAGATGGAACGCCAGACGTGGTCCCAAGTTCACTTGGGAGCGTGAAGATCAGATGAAGCAGAAGTACCCACATTTGTTCCCAGATACTGAGTCAACCCCTGCACCTGCTTAAATTTCGGGACGAAATTTCCGTAACGGGAAGGTACTGTAACGACCCTACTTTTTCCGTTATCTTTTACCGTTAATTATTTAACGACCGTTAATTGTTATTCGTGCCACATCATTTCTATGACCTATATTGTTATTTTAGTAGTAATATATTAATTATTATATGCTATGTGAATATTTGTATTCATATTTTAAATTGTACGTTTCTACGTGTCGCGGATTTCTTTCCGGCGAATCATTTCGGTTTTCAAACCAACGGTCAGACTTTTGAGATTTTTGAATCTTAATTATTTTAAATATGATATTTTAATATCATATGATTATATATAGTGTTTATATATTTTATTCGTCGCGTAATTGTTATCTCTCCGAAAAATCAATCGCGTAGTAGCGTTTTCACATTTTGGGCTTCGATCGGGCTTTTGGGCCACAAGATTATTATCTAGTCATCAAAGTGGGCTAAGTGAGCCCACTCCCTTGTGATGGTTCGGCCAAATACCCCCATGGAGGGGGGGGGGTATGTGTCACTTTTTGAAACTTGAGGTTTACTTGATCAAAACCTAGCATACTACTTCATTTTAACCTAAAAATTCTTTTCTCCCTTTCCCTTTTCTCTCTAGGCCATCCAATATCACCATAATCATCATCAATTCATCATCAAATCAAGCTTGGATCATAGGGCTTTTTACATAATCGGATTGCTTTCGTTCTTCTCAACGCGTTCATATAAATCGATTTTTGATTAGGGTATAAACCCTAACCCTAACTTTTTGATTTTTCTTTAATTTTACTGTTTTTATATGATATTATGATAGTATGATGATTGTATGCTATTGTATTATTGATAGTATGCGTAGAAATGCTCGTTAATTCATGTTTTTGGTTTGATTGATTTGGGACAGCGGTTTGTTTGATTGGTTCTGTAAACACAACTGATATAAAAGTGAAATTAAAGTGTCTAGATGAGTTCCTCTCATCAAGACATTAATTTTAGACTCCGGATTCATGTTATTTCGATTCCCGGAACATAAGTTATGATCAAAATGGGGTTTAATTGGAATTAAAAGGTGAAAACGAATTGGTACAGGTATGGTCTAACTTTGTGACCATTTTTAGAGTCTTTAGGGTGTACTAGTGTGTTAGGATTGATGATGAGATGAACTTTCATGTTCGGGTCATCGAAATCCGAGCCACGGATCACCCGTTATGACTAAAACACGTTTTTGAGCGGATTAAAGATCCAAACTGATTAAGAGCTGTAAGTCACGACTTGGTGAATGTTATTGGGATGTTCTTGAGCACACTAATGTGTCGGGTGGGTTGGTTAGGCGAAGATATATATAAGGCTCGCCGAAAACTGATTCCCGGGGCTCAAGTTACGACCCGATGAACTTTTGATTAAAACTTATGGTTATTAAATTAAATTTATGATATAAATAATGATTTTCATTATTATTGAATTACTTATGATATAAAAGTAATTATTATAATTTAAGACTTCTGATATACATATTTATTATATCATTTATTAATTAATTATGATTAATGAAACTTTAATTAAACTTATGATTAATAATACTTTTATTATTAATGAAAAATACTTATGGTAAGTATTAAACTTATATTATGAGATTATTATTATAAGACTTATAATAAGGATTAATTAATTATTTAATTATTATAAGACTTAATTATTATTTAATTATAATTTAATTATAATTTAATTATTAAATACTTATGGTTAATAATTATAATTCGAAACTTATGATATGATTAATAATTCATTATTAATTAATAATACTTATGATATGATTAAAATTTATTATTAATTAATAATACTTATATTATGATTAATATTTAATTAATTAATTAAATACTTATGTTATATTAATTATATCATTTAAACTTATGTTAACTTTAATAATTCATTTGATTTAACTAAAACTTATGTTATGACATAATTATACATATATGACTTTAGTTAACGTTATAACCTATATTATTTATACTTTTAAAATTAATGTTGACTATGTTTGACCAAGGTTGACTTTTGAGTTGACTTTCGGTTGACTTTGACTTTCAGTTGACTTTTGTTGACTTTCTAATTAAGGAAACTTTCCTAACTTATATACTTTCCAAAAATAGCAACTTTCTAAATATGGAAACTTTCTAAATTTAGAAACTTTCCAAAAATAGAAACTTTCCTAAAATAGAAACTTTCCTAAAATAGAAACTTTCCTAAAATAGGAACTTTCCAAAAATGGAAACCTGCTAAAAATAGAAACTTTCTAAAAATAGAAAGTGTGTGTCCGTATGTTGTTCCGATCAAACCGATGCATGTTGAGTATTGTTCTATGACTACTTGCAACATGTACAATAGTTATCATACTAAGACTTCACCTAAGTTAGTTATCTATATCGGCCTTCTTTATTTATAGGTCGGCGTTGTGATCGTTCCTGATTACTTTACTTCATTGTTGTTCGCATTTTTGTGTGGTTACTTCGTTTGCTATTAAGGTGAGTTATAGTCCCATTTTTCTATTTTAAATCTTTTGGGATGAGAATACATGCAATTTATTTATATTTTGGACACAAGTGGAAGTTGGTTTAAATAATTCATTGTGAGTTGAACAAAAATATTCCCTAGTCTGGTAACTGTAATCACTGGTTTCTACGGGTGAACGCGAATCCTATGGATAGATCTATCGGGTTTGACAACCCCATTTCGAGCTAGTCGCGCTAGCAATTTATAATCGGAATGTTTAGTACTTCGTATTTTGTTATAGATACACTTGTTCGGTGTATATTATTTATTGTGTTTGGCAAGGGTAAATAAATGGTTAAGTGGCTACCAGGTGACTCACGGAAAATGGAATAATATTTTTATATGTTTTCTAGCATTTAATTTTGTGGTCTAAAAAGGAGTTTTTATGTTATCAAACATAAATTTTTGTGGTTTTTATTAAATATTGTTTGCAATATTAAACCTATAATTCACTCAACATTTTTGTTGACAGTTACTCGCATGTTTTATTCTCAGGTTCATGATAGATTGCTTCCGCTGTGCTTAGAGAGTCTGCATATTTATGATGGCAGCTTTTGTTAAACATTAACTTGCATTCTATTTCGATACATTTAATAGTGGATGTTGTTGACTTGTTTTGGTCAACTTTTGGTTAACTAATAATGTATGGTTTTTCTAAACTTACATATTTTGGTAGGTTTCCTTTATAGGAAATCATTTTTAAATAAAGAATACAAGGTTATTTATCAAATTCATATAGAGTTATGATCAAGCTGTGGGACCAAGATAACGATGGTCATCAAGTGTACTTTGACGGGTCATTAAAAAAAGTAAGAAAAGTGGCGACATCACCTTTTTGAATTGTAGCACTAACTTGATTACTTATCATTTCTATATCTCTTCATCACCATCAAAAGAGAAAAGTATATATATGTATATGTACACCGATGGTAGTGATTGTCGATGGTTTGAAACAGAAGAATAGGAGGTGGTCTCAATGGTGTTCGGATAAATAGTAAAATGGAAGCTGTAGCGGTTTTGGTGGTTTTCAATTTAAGAGAGAGAGATGAGAGAGAAACAGATAGATAGAAGTGACGGGATCAAGTAGCAGGTGGTTATCGACAGTTGTGGTGATTCTAGGCTTACGGATGGTTGCAACAGGAATATGAAGAAGACGCAAGAATCACACATGGTGGTGTCAATTGTAAAGGTTGTGGTTACGAACTACAAAAAGAAGGTGGTGCTCGTGGTGATGGAAGATGGCGAATGATGATCATGAAGAAGGTGTTTTATTCAAGAAGGTGGTGGCGTGTTATTCTAAAAATATAGTGATGGTGATGATGATTATCCAGCAACAGAAGAACCGAGGTAACATCATGGATCGGAAGATTTCGAATAGTGCAATAAATAAGAAAATGATGATGGTTTATTGGTGAATTTATTTCGTTCGAGCAACAGAAGGGATAAAAACAATAATGAGGATGACTGATGGTTTGTGATTGTTCAATCATGAAAACAGAAAAAAAATATATATAGAAAGGGGGTGAAGTGGTGATTTGTACCCGGAAACAGTGGTAATAGGTATAGGAACAAATGGTGACGGTTTGTTGTTTAATTTGATGAAGTAATGATATCGATGATTGGTGATATGGTTGATATCGTGGTTGATGGTGAATGTTTGTAGTCATGGGTGGTGATGGAAAACGAAGAAAATGGTGATGTTGTGGAGATCATAGGGGTTGTGGTGGTAATGGTTTGAGGAGGGTGATCGTGGTGGCGAGCAGGAGTAGCAACCCCAAAATGGGTTTTCATATCTCTGTATGTGATATATGCATATGTATATATTTAGAAGATATGTAGATAGAATAAGATGGTTAAGAGATAGATAAAATGATGAAGTGGGTTTGGTTCGACAAGGATAGAAAGAAAAGATAGGAACCGTTTCCAATTGCATAAATATATGTATATTCCATAACTATCTATCAATATGTATATAAATAGAGAGAGCTGTAAAGTTCACCACCAACCAACATAGTACCCAACTACACATAATTCAACATACTTAATAGTAATATATATTAATAATAACGATCATTGAGTGGGGGAATCAAACATCAAACAAAAACTTAATTTCTCAATTAAGCACAGTGCAATCGATAACTGATTTATAAAATATAATATAATAATTATTATAATATAATTTAAATATACAACGTGTATTTTGGTAGCCGTCGTTTACTATTCCATTTACAGACTGAAATTCATGTTCCTTTGATCATCAGTGGCGGATAAAAAGTCCTCTGAAAAATCTCATATTTTTAAATTAACTATATTTATTTATTTTGGCCATTAGGGTACAAAAATTTAATCATTAATTTAATAAATAAAAATAACATCAACTGTCCCTCTCAATTCTGGGTAAAATATAAAAAGTGTTAAAATTTCATAACTAAATCCTAAATACATTTTTAGTAAGCCTAAAATTTATAGAACTCATTTTCGTACCACCGTTTATTTTAAGATTACATAAGTTTGAATTTAACTTACTTAATATCAATCAGGACAACAAATGAGTATTACAATTATTAATATTTATTTTTTTAATATACTTTATTTATATATAGAGATATATTTTAAATAATAATTATTTTAATATCCTATTTTTATTTTATTAATTTTTAATATCAACAATATATAATACTTCAAATTATATTTCGAATTATTATTTATATATACATATACACATATCTATTTACAATTAATTGTTCGTGAATCGTCGAGAGCAGTCGAAGGTCAATTGAATATATGAACATCGTTTCAAAATTTTCTAGACTCAACATTACATACTTTGCTTATCGTATCGAAATCATATAAAGATTAAGTTTAAATTTAGTCCGAAATTCCCGGGTCATCACAGTACCTACCCGTTAAAGAAATTTCGTCCCGAAATTTTGAGTGAGGTGATCATGGCTAACAATAAAAATGTTTTCATGACCAATATGAGTTGATAATTAGAGGTTTATCATCATTGAATAATAATGATAAAATAATTCGATTATTCTAAGAATACGAATGAAGCTATCGCAAAAGAGTGAATTGAAGAAAATAAGATTTTCCTTAGATTTTGACGTAAACAGGGTTGAATTCTGGAATTCAAGGGATTTAAAGAAAATCCTCGAAATCTAACAGTTTTGATTCTTCGGTGAATAAGGAAGTTAAGATCTCTATAATTAAATACGATGATCTACCTCGATTTCTTTATCAGATATTTCACTATAAATTAACTTATTCTGTTCCATTACTTTTATCACTCCTATACTCAATTCTCAATTTCAAAAGATTGTGAAAATGCTTAATCCAGTTCTAATCCTTGTCCTTATCCTTACTATCGTAACAATCATTCTCCTTTTCCAACTTCCACTGGAGGAATCTGTTTTCTTCTACTTCGCCTTTGGGGTTATAGTGTTTTTAATTCTCCCGTGTCTTTATGTTGCGATAAACATTGATATACACGGTTTGTAATTTATGTGTTATTATCGGGCCTTATATTCTCCTTAATATTTCGGAGCTCTTTGCCTTTTTATTCATTTCTCGACTCTAAGTCAAGCCAATAATGGTCCAGAATTCGTAAGTATGGAGTTTCGTATGAACTTAATGTTCCAAACAAGAAAGAACGTAATCGCACGATTTGATTTGTTGAATTTTCTGAATCACTAAGAATAGAACTATCAAGGATATACTTTCTTGATAAGTTCAGAAGTTAAGCATAATGAAAGAGTTATGTAACATAGCACATGATGACGTTAGATTCTGTGATTCATCACGTCCCATTAGAAATTCAGCATGAACTACTGTAATATAATCACGTTGATCAAGTGTCATTATATTATACTAACTCATGCATCAATTCCCAACACTACTTCAAAAACATTCATAATTTAAACTCGAATTTTAAAGAAATTTAGAAACTAAAGTAGTTTCCTTTATGATGTAATATAGATAGCACGAAGAGATAAATAATTTCGGACGAGAATATTTATGAAAATATTTTCAGAAATATTGAGGATATTTATAATGAAAGATACCATGATATCTAATAATTCTAGAATCAAAGTGTGACGAAAAAATTCATTCACAATGATTTGGAATGATTAAGGAGCAAGGTAATCTCCAAAGATTTCATCAAAAACATAATCATCAAGATTCTTTATGTACAAGTTTAGTCCTTGTGATTTGTTCAGAGTCTCCTTCATGGTTTGCTCAATTCTTTATTATCAACTTTTGACTGTTAAAGCAGTCTCCAGTTTTCACTGCTTCATCAGCTTTTTCAGAACTCAGAGATCTGGTTCGTAAGCTAGAGTGCCCCTAAGGATTTCAGAGATTCCGAATTGAAATTCATCAGTCCAGAAGATATACGTTATATATAGATATATAACTGTTGACGTAGGAATGCTGCGAAATTCGAGAAATAATGATTAATGCTTCCCAGTATTTGGTATGGTAATTATCGTTACAAGATGCCGATGAGTTCATGATAAGACTTCAATGGATAAATATAGTGATTTGTCGGAAAGATTTAAGCCAAGGAGTAACGAGGTTGCTGGTAAGTTTACTGCTAATGTGGTGGAATATAAACGGTTCTCCGATAACAATAAAAGAGCACACGTATATATCAAGGTGTTAATAGGGTTGTTTCGAACGAAAAGTCGAAGTTGACTTGCTGGAGCTGTGACAAAATTTACTACTTTGAAAGGAATCTCCAAGTTATTTGGGGTAATAATAACACTAAAGGAATTAGCACAGATACGTGTTAAACGTTTACTCAGGCTCTGAGTGTTTCCAGGTGCATAACTATATGCATCAATCTTTTCTTCCGTAGATGAAGTACGGTTGGTTCATTCTCTCGGTTGAGATGTTTTCAAGAATCATGAAAGGTTTGAACGCAGATTGTAATCGTCAAGATATAAATGAGGTTTTAGATGAAATCAAGTGGCAAACTTGAAGAAATGTTTAGTTTCATATGTTATAATCAATATTTTAATTCATTTTAATTGTCCAATGATATTAGTCCACAGTCGATAGTCCACAGTTAACAGTCCAATAATTCATATATAGTTTAATATATAATATTCGAATTAATTAATACGTATCGTGACCCGTGTACATGTCTCAGACTCGATCACAACTCAACCCTCTATAGCGAACTCGATCATTACAGCATATAGAGTGTCTATGGTTATTCCAAATAATATATATAGATGTGTCGATATGATATGTCAAAACCTTGTATACGTGTCCCGATATTTAAAGTGCGTAATATAAATAACAGAAATTAAATGATGATAAATTAAATTGTGAGAATTAAAATTGCGATAATAAATTGCGATAAATAAATTGCGATAAATAAATGTAATATGGAATTAACAGTTAGCTAGGAACAGTTAGCTGGAAACAGTTAGCGTGGATTCTTAACAAAATTTTTCTCATAGTTAATTTGTTTGTTTCTAATAAATTTTATTTTGTCCAATGTTTTCTTCATTATGCCACTTGTTGGATTCTGATAAGTCAAAATCCAAATATGAAATTGAATAAAAATGGTTATTCTGTGGTGAACGGATTCATATATCTGTGGATGTAAGTAGGATAATAAATGACTATTAAATCAGATTGGAAGAATGTACAGTGTAACATGTTAATATGAAAGCTAAATATTTCCTCGAGTATTACCTACCCGTTAAAATATTTTCACCATTAACAGTTTGTACGAAAGAATTTTTAATTACAATCTTTATGAAAACATACATACATATATATTTTCTTCAGATGTAATCATGGATTTAATGAGTTAATATGATATTAATCTCATTTGATTTATCGTTAGAACAAGAATATATAATCTCTAAAACATTAGAGATTACATAATCGCCATGTCGAACGAAGATAAATAATGTAGAACGTCATGTAGAACGATGATTTTACTCGAGGTACAGAATGAGATGTCGAAGTTGGTGATGCGGATGTTGTTGTTGGTGGTACTAGTGTTGTTGGTGCTGAGGCTGGTGATGTTACTGGTGTTGGTGATACTGCTGGTGCTTGCAAATTGTGTACCGTGCTCTCTAAAGTTAACACTCAAGCTCAGAGTTCTTTAACTTCTTCTACTAACCCTGGTTGGTTATCAGTGTGAGGTAGAGGTCGGATATCTTCTCTAGTTCCATTAATGGTAGCCTTAAGATGAAAAATTCTTGCAAAAAGGGTATAAACGGTGTTGCGAACAGGTTCACCGGTGAGTAGGTCGAGTACTCCAAGGTTAGGTGGTAGATTCGGTTCATGATATGGAGTACCTTCTTCCCTTCTCCATAGGGTGAGTATGTCGCAAACCCATCCCCATTTTATCCAGTAATCAAGGTAGTTGATTGGTTGGTGTGCTCCTGTCACGCTGTCTTCAGAGTCAGAAGAACATGGTCGATTCGTAGAGGCCATCTTACACGATCACATAAAAGAATTTCGGTATGAAGAGTTTAGTGACAACAATTGATAGTTGGATGTATTCTCAATGCATAATATGCATAGATATATATAGTACCAGGATCCCTTAAATTACGGAGAAATTTACGAGAGATATCAGGCAAGGTCTACAGTAACAGATACGCTAAGATATGAATTTTGTCTATACACTATTCATGCAGTCAATGCAGTAAAACGTGTCTAGACTAAGAATTATGAGCAGGTAATTTCCTAAGGATGATAAGCAGATGATTTTCGACAAAAATGATAAGCAAAACTTTTGACATGCAGACATGGTCGAAGTCCAGACTCACTAATGCATCCTAATGACTATAAGTTAGACACACTAATGCAAGACCTGGTTCACTAAGACCACCGCTCTAATATCAACTTTCATGACCCGTCCTAATCCATCTAGATGAATACATCACATTTGGTTACATCGCGAGGTACTTGACCTCTATATGATACATTTTACAAACATTGCATTCGTTTTTAAAAGACAACCTTTCCTTTCATCGAAAGTTGATGGCATGCATACCATTTCATAATATATCCAACTATAATTGACTTAATAATAATCTTGATGAACTCAACGACTCGAATGCAACGTCTTTTGAAATATGTCATGAATGACTCCAAGTAATATCTCTAAAATGAGCAAATGCACAGCGGGAGATTTTTTTCATACCTGAGAATAAACATGCTTTAAAGTGTCAACCAAAAGGTTGGTGAGTTCATTAGTTTAACATAAATAATCATTTCCATCATTTTAATAGACCACACGATTTTCATTTCTCATAAACATACGTCCCATGCATAGAGACAAAAATATCATTCATATGGATTGAACACCTGGTAACCGACATTAACAAGATGCATATAAGAATATCCCCTATCATTCCGGGACATCCATCGGACATGATAAAACAACATCGAAGTACTAAAGCATTCGCTACAACGGATGGGGCTTGTTGAGCCCAATAGATCTATCTTTAGGATTCGCGTCAATTAGTAGACTGGTTTACTAATTCTTAGGTTACCAAGTAAAAAGGGGCATATTCAGCTTCGATCATTCAACCATATAATGTTGTTTCAATTACTTGTGTCTATTTCGTAAAACATTTATAAAAGCAGTGCATGTATTCTCAGTCCCAAAAATATATATTGCAAAAACATTTAAAAAGGGAGCAAATGAAACTCATCTAATGTATTTTGTAGTAAAAATATATATGACTATATTGAACAATGCAGGGTTGAACTCGGATTCATGAACCTATATATATATATATATATAGATTAATTAATATCATTTTAATAATAAAAATATAATAATATGTAATATTAATATTTTTATGATGTATTTAGTAAAATAATATTTATTTACAATAATAACTATGATAGTGATAATAATGATACTAGTAATAATAATACGTCATTTAAATCGTATCTAATTTATCATTTGTATTCATAATTTTTAATTTATAAACTTTACAACGTTTTTAAACAGTACATAATACTTAGATTATATATTCATAATTATAATATTAACAACGTATTAACCAAATCATGTTAATAACAATAATAATAACGACAACAACAACAACAACAATAATAATAATAATAATAATAATAACAACAACAACAACAACAATAATAATAATAATAATAATAATAATAATAATAATAATAATAATAATAATAATAATAATAATAATAATAATAATAATAATAATAATAATAATAATAAACAAATGACTACCTCAAAGAAATAGGCTAAAAAAAATAATGTCACCGCCCAGAATCGAACCCGAGACCTCACGTTCAGCAACTCTCTTACTAACCCAATGAACTGTTTAATACTTCTTGTAATAAATCGTGTGTTTAGTTATTTAACACATACTCGCTATTTATCAATAACATTTAAACCCATCATCATCTTTTCTTTCTTCGTTCATCATTAACTTAATCATACTATCATCCCCAATTTAACATCATCAACATCAACAATGTTACTGTGATCATAAACATACATATATCACGTATATCATCGTCATATATCATCATCATTTTTACTCGCGATCATACCCATCATTCCTTGACGTGGAACCAAGCACTACACGTGCTTCGTGTTGAACTAACAAACTCACAAATTATTTTTTATAGGTGTTATACCCGTTATTTAAAACACAATGTTCATATTAGACGGTCTTAACGGAACCCAATTCAAATAGACAGATATATTCTGTGATCAGCGTCACAAAACGAATCAAACTAATCACATAAACAATTATAAACACATAATTGTTAAATCTCTAATATTTATCACTTAAGGGAAAATGGTTCATTACCACTAGGCCCAGTTCGAGGTTCTTACAAATCTACCCCCTTAAGAAGATTCCATCCTCGGAATCTGGTCACGGTTAAATAAACGAGGGTATCTAGATTTCATTAACTCCTCGATCTCCAGCGTTAAGTTAGCACCCAAACTATGTTTCCATTCCACAAGCACTATCAAAATTTGTTTCTTACGTAACTTGATGATTTTCCAATCCATGATACTGACAGGTTCTTCCACTAGCTTTTTGCTCATATCTACTTTTAAGTCCCGAAGAGGTACAAGATGACTTTCATCGTCCACTTTGCACTTGCGGAGATAACACACGTTAAACGTACTATGAATGCCAGCTAACTCTGCAGGAAGATCCAAAACTACCGTCTGGTCCTTTAATACATGTTTGATACAGAATGGTCCAATATATCTCGATGCTAGCTTTCTGCGATTACCGAAACGAATTACACCTTTCCCAGGTGACACTTTCAGATACACATGCTCACCAGCAGAAAACGTCACTGGTCGTCGACGAGAGTCGGCGTATATCTTTTTTCTGTCTCTGGCGACTTTCAACTTTTCACGAGATATTGCAACCTTATCGGTGGTTTGTTGCAAAATTTTAAGGACCGGAAAACTATTTCTCCCCCACTTCTAACCAACAAGTTGGAGTTCTATTACTTCTTCCATATAATATTTCATATGGCGGCATGTCGATACTAGAATGATAGGAGTTGTTGTAAGAAAACTCGATTATTGGCAGATGAGAATCCCACGATCTGCCATACTCAAATACACAATCTCTTAACACATCCTCTAACGTTTGAATAGTTCGTTCACTTTGACTGTCAGTCTGAGGATGGTAAGCTGTACTTAAGTTGATACGAGTACCCAAATGTTCTTGCAGACTCTTCCAATATTTAGATACGAATCTCGAGACCCGATCTGACACAATCGACAACGGTACCCCATGTCGCGATAAAATCTCATTTAGATATAACTGTGCTAACTTACTCAGAGAAGTAGTTTCACTAGCTGCTAAGAAGTGTGCACTTTTAGTTAAACAGTCCACTATTATCCATATCATGTCATTTCCTTTCTGGGTTCGGGGTAATTTCGTCACGAAATCCATCGTTATATTTTCTCACTTCCACTCTAGAATTTTAAGTTGACGCAAGGACCCGTAAAGTTTCTAATGTTCTGCTTTCACTTTGGCGCAAATATGACACTTTTCTACGAATTGTGCAATGTCATACTTCATTGTAGGCCACCAATACAACACTTTGAGGTCGTGATACATCTTAGTACTACCTGGATGAATATATAATCTCGATATATGTATTTCAGTTAGGATTAAATCTCTCAAGCCACCAAGCAAGGGCTCCCAGACTCGATCACGATTGTAACGACCCTACTTTTTCCGTTATCTTTTACCGTTAATTATTTAATGACCGTTAACTGTTATTCGTGCCACGTCATTTCTATGACCTATATTATTATTTTTGTAATAATATATTAATTATTATGTGTTAAATGAATATTTGTATTCATATTTTAAATTGTACATTTATACGAATCGCGGATTTCTATCCGGCGAATCTTTTCGATTTTCAATCCAACGGTTGAGCTTTTGGTATTTTTAAGTCCTAATTATTTTAAATATGATATTTTAATGTCATATGTTTATATATAGTATTTATATATTTTTTTTGTCGTGTATTTGTTATCTCTCTGAATTTTCAATCGCGCAGTCGTGTTTTCGCGTTTCGAGTTTCGATCGGGCATTCGGGCCACAAGCAATTACACATTATTCAAATTTGGACCATGGGGCCCACCCCCATGACACCTCATCTACCGAACCCTTTGTAGAAGGGGGAGAGCCTTATTTTTTTTATTTTGTTTAACACTCCTAATTTTATTTCATTCCATCTAAATCTATTATTTCTTTTTGCTCTCATTTTCTTCCTCCTCCCCTTTAATAGCTGTCGCCCAACTCATCACCATCATCATCGTCTTCATCAATTTTGTACTTGGATCAAGGAGCTTTCAGCACAAACGCGTTCCTCTCGTTCTCCTCTGCGCGTTTATATCTTCCAATTCTTGATTAGGGTATAAAACCTAACCCTAGCTTTTCAATTTTTCATATATTTTTATGATTTTATATGCTATATTAATAGTATGATGATTATATGTTATTGTATTGTTGATTGTATGCGTAGAAATGCTCGTTAATTCATGTTTTCGATTTGATTGTTTTGAGACAGCGGTTTGATTGTTGTTTTCTGGAAATATAACTGATATAAAAGTGAAATTAAAGTGTCTATATGAGTTCCTCTCATCAAGACATTAATTTTAGACTCCGGATTCATGTTATTTCGATTTTTGGAACATAAGGTATGATTAAAATGGTGTTTTGTTGAGATTAAAAGGTGAAAACGAATTGGTACAGGTATGGTCCGACTTTGTGACCATTTTTAGAGTATTTAGGGTGTACTAGTGTGTTAGGATTAATGATGGGATGAAATTTCATGTTCGGGTCAACGAAATCCGAGCCACGGATCACTCGTTATGACTAAAACACGTTTTTGAGCGGATTAAAGATCCAAACTGATTAGTGGCTGTAAGTCACAACTTGGTGACTATTCTTGGGATGTTCTTGAGCACATTAAGGTGTCGAGTCAGTTGGTTAGGCAAAGATATATATAAGGCTCGCCGAAAACTGATTTTCGGGGCTCAAATTATGACCCGATGAACTTTTAATTAAAACTTATGGTTATTAATTATGACTTATGATAAAAATAATGATTTTAATTATTAATTAATTACTAATGATAGAAAAATTAATTAATTTAATTTAAGACTTATGATATATATATTTATTATATCATTTATTAATTAATTAGGATTTAATTAAACATTTAATTAAACTTATGATTAATAATACTTGTATTATTAATGAAAAATACTTATGGTAAGTATTAAACTTATATTATGAGATTATTATAATAAGACTTATAATTATAATAAGGATTAAGTAATCATTTAATTATTATAAGGCTTAGTTATTATTTAATTATAATGTAATTATTAAATACTTATGATTTAATAATTATAATTAGAAACTTATGATATGATTAATAATTCATTATTAATCAATGATACTTATGATATGATTTAAAATCTATTATTAATTAATAATACTTATGTTATGACTAATATTTAATTAATTAATTAAATAATTATGTTATATTAATTATATCATTTAAACTTATGTTAACTTTAATAATTCAATTTAATTTAATTAAACTTATGTTATGACATAATTATACATTTATGACTTGAAATAACATTATAACCTATATTATTATTATAACATATACTTTAAAAATCAATGTTGACTATGTTTGACCAAGGTTGACCAAGGTTGACTTTTGAGTTGACTTTCGGTTGACTTTGACTTTCAGTTGACTTTTGTTGACTTTCTAATTAAGGAAACTTTCCTAACTTATAAACTTTCCAAAAATAGCAACTTTCTAAATATGGAAACTTTCTAAATTTGGAAACTTTCCAAAAATAGAAACTTTCCTAAAATAGAAACTTTTCAAAAATAGAAACTTTCCTAAAATAGAAACTTTTCTAAAATAGAAACTTTTCAAAAATAGAAACTTTATAAAAATAGAGTGTGTGTCCGTACGCTGTTCGGATCAAACCGATGCATGTTGAGTATTGTTCTATTTCTACTTGAAATATGTACAATAGCTATCATACTAAGACTTAAACTAAGTTAGTTATTTATATCGACCTGCTTTATTTATAGGTCGGCATTGTGATCATTCCTGATCACTTTACTTCATTTGCTATTCGCATTATTGTGTGGTTACTTCGTTTGCTATTAAGGTGAGTTATAGTCCCGTTTTTGCATACTTTTCAAAGTATATTTTTGGGATGTGATTACATGCATTTTATTTTACGTTTAGACACAAGTGGCAATTAAATTATATTATTCATTGTGAGTTGAACAAAAATATTCCCTAGTCTGGTAACTGTAATCACTGGTTTCTACTGGTGAACGCGAATCCTACGGACAGATCTATCGGGTTTAACAACCCCATTTCGAGCTAGTCGCGCTAGCAATTTATAATCGGAATGTTTAGTACTTCGTATTTGGTTGTAGATACACTTGTTCAGTGTATATTATTTATTGTGTTTAGCAAGGGTAAATAAAGGGTTAAGTGGTTACCAGGTGGCTCATTGATAATGGAATAATGTTTTATGTTTTCTAACATTTTAAATCTTGTGGTCTAAATTTTATTCAATTATTTAAACATATAATTCACTCAACATTTTTGTTGACAGTTTACTCGCATATTTTCATAGGTACTTGAGTTATTTGGTTGCTTCCGATGTGTTAGAAGAGTCTGCATGCATTTGGGCAGATTTTATTAAACAATTATAAAACTTTGAACTTGCATTCGATTTTTAGAATAAATTAATCTTGTGGGTTTTGTTGACAATGTTTTATGTCAACTTTGGTATTTAATATGTTGAGTTACTTAAACTACATATTTTTGGTATATTTCCTTTTTGGGAAACTTTTGAAATAAAAGAATGCAATGTCGTTTGTTAAATTCATTTAAGTTCGATCAAGCTGTGGCACCAAGATAACGATGGTCGTCAAGTGTACTTTGACGGGTCGTTTCAACGATAGGTCTTTAAACCTCGAGAATCATCGATTAAATCCTCTTTTCGTTTTACTAATAGCTCAGATTTCAGATGTTAATTCCTTAAATCTTCTAACTGAGTCAATCTCAATTCGCATAAATTTCAAATTGTCACTAGATTTCTTTCAACTCAGTACGTCTGCAACCACATTTACTTTACCATGATGATACCGAATTTCAAAATCATAATCTTTGATTAACTTTTGCCACCTTCTCTGACGCATATTCATTTCCTTCTGAGGAACGATATACTATAGGCTTTTATGATCGGTGTAGATAACACAATGAGTACCATAAAGATAATGTCTCCATAATTTTAACGCAAACACCACTGCAGCTAATTCTAAATTATGTGCTGGATAATTCTTTTCACGTGGTTTCAACTGTCAAGAGGCATACACAATCACGCATTCTCTTTGCATCAATAAACAACAAAAACCGAAATACGATGCATCACAGTATACGATAAAATCGTCTGACCCTTCTGGTAATGCTAACACTGGGGCTTGGCACAACAAATTTTTCAAAGTTTGAAAAGCGGTTTCCTGTTCACTATTCCACTGAAATGACACATCTTTTCTGGTAAGTTTCGTTAAAGGACCCGCGATCTTTGAAAAGTCCTTGATAAATCATCAGTAGTAACCAGCTAATCCCATAAAACTCTGAATTTCTATTAGATTCTTTGGTAAATTCCAACTCATCACAGCTTCAATATTAGATGGATCCATCTTAATGCCTTCAGCACAGATGATATTACCCAAAAATTGAACTTCACGCAACCACAACTCACACTTACAAAATTTTGGTAGAGTTTCTCACGTTTCAAGAGTTCTAATACTTGTCGTAAATGCTCTGCATGATTAGATTCAACTTTTGAATAAACCAATATGTCATCAGTAAACACAATCATGAATTTATTCAAAAATGGTTTACAAACACGATTCATGAGATCCATGAAGATTGTTGGAGCATTAGTCAACCCAAATGGCATCACAAAGAATTTAAAATGACCATATCGAGTATGAAATGCGGTATTGGGAATATTGGATTCAGTAACATGAACCTGATGGTATCTCGATCGTAAATCAATTTTCGAAAAGAACGAAGCTCCTTGAAGCTGATCGAATAAATCGTCTATCCTCGGAAGTAGATATTTATTCTTCATTGTTCTTTTTTTTAACTCACGATAATCAATACACATTCGGAGCATCCCATCTTTCTTTTTCACAAATGACACTGGCGCACCCCAAGGCGAAGAACTCAGATGAATAAAAACAAGACTACTAACTTAAGAATTATGAAACGAGACTTATATGTAATGATTATCGTTGTAACGACATTTAAATGTATATATATCATATTAAGATATATTAATATATCATAATATCATGATAATATAATAATTTAACATCTCATTAGATATAATAAACATTGGGTTAACAACATTTAACAAGATCGTTAACTTAAAGGTTTCAAATCAACATTTACATGTAACGACTAACGATGACTTAACGACTCAGTTAAAATGTATATACATGTAGTGTTTTAATATGTATTCATACACTTTTGAAAGACTTCAAGACACATATCAAAGTACTTCTACTTAACAAAAATGCTTACAATTACATTCTCTCTCAGTTTCATCAACAATTCTACTCGTATGCACCCGTATTCGTACTCGTACAATACACAGCTTTTAGATGTATGTACTATTGGTATATACACTCCAATGATCAGCTCTTAGTAGCCCATGTGAGTCACCTAACACATGTGGGAACCATCATTTGGCAACTAGCATGAAATATCTCATAAAATTATAAAAATATGAGTAATCATTCATGACTTATTTACATGAAAACAAAATTACATATCCTTTATATCTAATCCATACACCAACGACCAAAAATACCTACAAACACTTTCATTCTTCAATTTTCTTCATCTAATTGATCTCTCTCAAGTTCTATCTTCAAGTTCTAAGTGTTCTTCATAAATTCTACAAGTTCTAGTTTCATAAAATCAAGAATACTTCCAAGTTTGCTAGCTTACTTCCAATCTTGTAGATTGATCATCCAACCTCAAGAAATCTTTCTTATTTACAGTAAGATATTTTTATAATACAAGGTAATACTCATATTCAAACTTTGATTCAATTTCTATAACTATAACAATCTTATTTCGAGTGGAAATCTTACTTGAACTTGTTTTTCGTGTCATGATTCTGCTTCAAGAACTTTCAAGCCATCCAGTGATCCTTTGAAGCTAGATCCATTTTTCTCATTTCCAGTAGCTTTATCCAGAAAACTTGAGGTAGTAATGATGTTCATAACATCATTCGATTCATACATATAAAGTTATCTTATTCGAAGGTTTAAACTTGTAATCACTAGAACATAGTTTAGTTAATTCTAAACTTGTTCGCAAATAAAAGTTAATCCTTCTAACTTGACTTTTAAAATCAACTAAACACATGTTCTGTATCTATATGATATGCTAACTTAATGATTTAAAACCTGGAAACACGAAGAACACTGTAAAACCGGACATACGTCGTCGTAGTAACACCGCGGGCTGTTTTGGGTTAGTTAATTAAAAACTATGATAAACTTTGATTTAAAAGTTGTTCTTCTGGGAAAATGATTTTTCTTATGAACATAAAACTATATCCAAAAATCATGGTTAAACTCAAAGTGGAAGTATGTTTTCTAAAATGGTCATCTAGACGTCGTTCTTTCGACTGAAATGACTACCTTTACAAAAATGACTTGTAACTTATATTTATGACTATAAACCTATACTTTTTATGTTTAGATTCATAAAATAGAGTTCAATATGAAATCATAGCAATTTTATTCACTCAAAACGGATTTAAAATGAAGAAGTTATGGTTAAAACAAGATTGGATAATTTTTCTTGTTGTAGCAACATGAAAATTAGTAACAAATCTATATTAATCATATCCTAGCTAACTTATATTGTATTATACATGTATTCTAATATATTATGTAATTTTGGGATACCATAGACACGTATGCAAATGTTTTGACATATCATATCGACCCATGTGTATATATTATTTGGAACAACCATAGACACTCTATATGCAGTAATGTGGGAGTTAGCTATACAGGGTTGAGGTTGATTCCAAAAATATATATACTTTGAGTAGTGATCTAGCCTGAGACGTGTATACACTGGGTCGTGGATTGATTCAAGATAATATATATCAATTTTTTTTTCTGTACATCTAACGTTGGACAACTAGTTGTAGGTTACTAACGAGGACAGCTGACTTAATAAACTTAAAATATCAAAATGTATTAAAAGTGTTGTAAATATATTTTGAACATACTTTGATATATATGTACATATTTGTTATAGGTTCGTGAATCGATCAGTGGCCAAGTCTTATTTCCGAGGAAGGAAATATCTGTGAAAGTGAGTTATAGTCCCACTTTTAAAATCTAATATTTTTTGGATGAGAATACATGCAGGTTTTATAAATGATTTACAAAATAGACACAAGTACGTGAAACTACATTCTATGGTTGAATTATCGAAATCGAATATGCCCCTTATTATTAAGTCTGGTAATCTAAGAATTAGGGAACAGACACTCTAATTGACGCGAATCCTAAAGATAGATCTATTGGGCCTAACAATCCCCATCCAAAGTACCGGATGCTTTAGTACTTCGAAATTTATATCATATCCGAAGGGTGTCCCGAAATGATGGGGATATTCTTATATATGCATCTTGTTAATGTCGGTTACCAGGTGTTCACCATATGAATGATTTTTATCTCTATGTATGGGATGTATATTGAAATATGAAATCTTGTGGTCTATTGTTACGATTTGATATATATAGGTTAAACCTATAACTCACCAACATTTTTTGTTTACGTTTTAAGCATGTTTATTCTCGGGTGATTATTAAGAGCTTCCGCTGTCGCATACTTAAATAAGGACAAGATTTTGAGTCCATGCTTGTATGATATTGTGTAAAAACTGCATTCAAGAAACTTATTTTGTTGTAACATATTTGTATTGTAAACCATTATGTAATAGTCGTGTGTAAACAGGATATTTTAGATTATCATTATTTGATAATCTACGTAAAGCTTTTAAAACCTTTATTGATGAAATAAAGGTTATGGTTTGTTTTAAAATGAATGCAGTCTTTGAAAAACGTCTCATATAGAGGTCAAAACCTCGCAACGAAATCAATTAATATGGAACGTTTTTAATCAATAAGAACGGGACATTTCAGTTGGTATCCGAGCGTTGGTCTTAGAGAACCAGAATTTTGCATTAGTGTGTCTTATCGAGTTTGTTAGGATGCATTAGTGAGTCTGGACTTCGACCGTGTTTACTTGAAAACTGATTGCTTAACAAATTTTGTTGGAAACTATATATTTTTAACATGTGAATATTATGTGATATATTAATCTCTTAACGTGTTTGATATTATGTGATAGATATCTACCTCTAGAACAAGTCCTATTGACTCACCTAATAATAATGAAGAGTCAAATGTAATTGGAATGATTCGTGGACTGATTCACAAGTTCCCGAAGAGGAACCGGAAGAAGAATCGGAACTGGAAGAAGAATCGAAACCGGAAGAAGAAATAGAACCAGTGGGGGAAATAATAAAACGGTTAAGTAGAAGAAAATCCTCAACCAACCGACCAAAGTTAATTATGGTCAATGGTGTTTCCGCCAAGGAAGCAAAGTATTGGGAGGATTACCAATTCATCGATGAATCGGATCCCGACAAGGATTCCGATGATGTTATAGAAATTACCCCAACACAATTTAATAAGGCAAAAGAGAACAATAAAGGAAAGGGCATAAAAATAGAGAAATTTGATTCCAAACCCGATGAACTTTATATATATCGTCAACACCTGTATTTCTTAAGTTGTGACAATAACCCGGGAACCTCTAAACCACCATGTTTTTCTAAACCAATGTGGAAAACGACGGCTCGTATTAGGGGAACATCATATATCCCTAGAAACTTGGCAAAACGAACCAAAACCGAAGAAGAAGAAGAAGAAACGAGCGAGTTGGAATAAGATAGTTGTATTCGTGTGGTGTAATATATGTAATATAGTGTGCTTATGCTTTATGATATATGTAAAAATTGCTTGTATTAATAAGTATTTTTTTATGAATCTAACTCTTGTCTATTTTACAGTATAAAAACACAAAATGGATAGACAACCCAATATTTTAAGAGACCTACCCGGAGACATGATTGATGAAATCTTGTCTAGAGTCGGTCAGAATTGCTCGGCACAACTATTTAAGGCGAGATCAGTTTGTAAGACATTCGAAGAACGTTCCAAGAATGCCTTGGTTTATAAAAGGCTTTCGTTCGAAAGATGGGGGATATCACATTGGGAAATCCATAAGTTACGATGTGTTTACTTTGACGCATATATTGCGGGGAACCCAAATGCTATTTTACGCAACGGGTTAAGAAATTATTTTGACTCAATATATCCGAATATAGGACTTCGTGATTTAGAAAAAGCGGCTAACATGCAACATAAAGAAGCATGTTATGCTTACGGGTTAGTGATGTTCGCTTCTCACCAAAGTGAGAAAAAGAACATCGGATTACAACTGCAAAATAAAACATTCCCACAAGTGACGGACTCAGTAGTTGGGGTGAGAAACAAGGTTTTTAGATTGTTACATGACTGTTGGACATTACATAACCCTCATCCCTTTGACGACGTTACAACATGCTGTCTTATCAACGGCCATAACGGTTATGTTCCACAAGACCAAGGATGGGAAGTATGAAATGTCCCGTTCTTATTAATTAAAAACGTTCCATATTAATTGATTTCGTTGCGAGGTTTTGACCTCTATATGAGATGTTCTTCAAAGACTGCATTCATTTTTAAAACAAACCATAAGCTTTATTTCATAGATAAAGGTTTTAAAAAGCTTTACGTAGATTATCAAATAATGATAATCTAAAATATCCTGTTTACACACGACCATTACATAATGGTTTACAATACAAATATGTTACAACAAAATAAGTTTCTTGAATGCAGTTTTTACACAATATCATACAAGCATGGACTCCAAATCTCGTCCTTATTTAAGTATGCGACTGCGGAAGCTCTTAATAATCACCTGAGAATAAACATGCTTAAAACGTCAACAAAAATGTTGGTGAGTTATAGGTTTAACCTATATATATCAAATCATAATAATAGACCACAAGATTTCATATTTCAATACACATCCCATACATAGAGATAAAAATCATTCCTATGGTGAACACCTGGTAACCGACATTAACAAGATGCATATATAAGAATATCCCCATCATTCCGGGACACCCTTCGGATATGATATAAATTTCGAAGTACTAAAGCATCCGGTACTTTGGATGGGGTTTGTTAGGCCCAACAGATCTATCTTTAGGATTCGCGTCAATTAGGGTGTCTGTTCCCTAATTCTTAGATTACCAGACTTAATAAAAGGGGCATATTCGATTTCGATAATTCAACCATAGAATGTAGTTTCACGTACTTGTGTCTATTTTGTAAATCATTTATAAAACCTGCATGTATTCTCATCTCAAAAATATTAGATTTTAAAAGTGGGACTATAACTCACTTTCACATATTTTTACTTCGTCGGGAAGTAAGACTTGGCCACTGGTTGATTCACGAACCTATAACAATATATACATATATATCAAAGTATGTTCAAAATATATTTACAGCACTTTTAATATATTTTGATGTTTTAAGTTTATTAAGTCAGCTGTCCTCGTTAGTAACCTACAACTAGTTGTCCACAGTTAGATGTACAGAAATAAATCGATAAATATTATCTTGAATCAATCCACGACCCAGTGTATACGTATCTCAGTATTGATCACAACTCAAACTATATATATTTTGGAATCAACCTCAACCCTGTATAGCTAACTCCAACATTCACATATAGAGTGTCTATGGTTGTTCCGAAATATATATAGATGTGTCGACATGATAGGTCGAAACATTGTATACGTGTCTATGGTATCTCAAGATTACATAATATACAATACAAGTTGATTAAGTTATGGTTGGAATAGATTTGTTACCAATTTTCACGTAGCTAAAATGAGAAAAATTATCCAATCTTGTTTTACCCATAACTTCTTCATTTTAAATCCATTTTGAGTGAATCAAATTGCTATGCTTTCATATTGAACTCTATTTTATGAATCTAAACAGAAAAAGTATAGGTTTATAGTCGGAAAAATAAGTTACAAGTCGTTTTTGTAAAGGTAGTCATTTCAGTCGAAAGAACGACGTCTAGATGACCATTTTAGAAAACATACTTCCACTTTGAGTTTAACCATAATTTTTGGATATAGTTTCATGTTCATAATAAAAATCATTTTCTCAGAATAACAACTTTTAAATCAAAGTTTATCATAGTTTTTAATTAACTAACCCAAAACAGCCCGCGGTGTTACTACGACGGCGTAAATCCGGTTTTACGGTGTTTTTCGTGATTCCAGATTTTAAATCATTAAGTTAGCATATCATATAGATATAGAACATGTGTTTAGTTGATTTTAAAAGTCAAGTTAGAAGGATTAACTTTTGTTTGCGAACAAGTTTAGAATTAACTAAGCTATGTTCTAATGATTACAAGTTTAAACCTTCGAATAAGATAGCTTTATATGTATGAATTGAATGATGTTATGAAAATCATTACTACCTTAAGTTCCTTGAATAAACCTACTGGAAAAGAGAAAAATGGATCTAGCTTCAACGGATCCTTGGATGGCTCGAAGTTCTTGAAGCAGAATCATGACACGAAAACAAGTTCAAGTAAGATCATCACTTGAAATAAGATTGTTATAGTTATAGAAATTGAACCAAAGTTTGAATATGATTATTACCTTGTATTAGAATGATAACCTACTGTAAGAAACAAAGATTTCTTGAGGTTGGATGATCACCTTACAAGATTGGAAGTGAGCTAGCAAACTTGAAAGTATTCTTGATTTTATGTAACTAGAACTTGTAGAATATATGAAGAACACTTAGAACTTGAAGATAGAACTTGAGAGAGATCAATTAGATGAAGAAAATTGAAGAATGAAAGTGTTTGTAGGTGTTTTTGGTCGTTGGTGTATGGATTAGATATAAAGGATATGTAATTTTGTTTTCATGTAAATAAATCATGAATGATTACTCATATTTTTGTAATTTTATGAGATATTTCATGCTAGTTGCCAAATGATGGTTCCCACATATGTTAGGTGACTCACATGGGCTGCTAAGAGCTTATCATTGGAGTGTATATACCAATAGTACATACATCTAAAAGCTGTGTATTGTACGAGTACGAATACGGGTGCATACGAGTAGAATTGTTGATGAAACTGAACGAGGATGTAATTGTAAGCATTTTTGTTAAGTAGAAGTATTTTGATAAGTGTATTGATGTCTTTAAAAAGTGTATAAATACATATTAAAACACTACATGTATATACATTTTAACTGAGTCGTTAAGTCATCGTTAGTCGTTACATGTAAGTGTTGTTTTGAAACCTTTAGGTTAACGATCTTGTTAAATGTTGTTAACCCAATGTTTATAATATCAAATGAGATTTTCAATTATTATATTATCATGATATTATCATGTATGAATATCTCTTAATATGATATATATACATTAAATGTCTTTACAACGATAATCGTTACATATATGTCTCGTTTAAAAATCATTAAGTTAGTAGTCTTGTTTTTACATATGTAGTTCATTGTTAATATACTTAATGATATGTTTACTTATCATAGTATCATGTTAACTATATATATATCCATATATATGTCATCATATAGTTTTTACAAGTTTTAACGTTCGTGAATCACCGGTCAACTTGGGTGGTCAATTATCTATATGAAACATATTTCAATTAATCAAGTCTTAACAAGTTTGATTGCTTAACATGTTGGAAGCATTTAATCATGTAAATATCAATCTCAATTAATATATATAAACATGGAAAAGTTCGGGTCACTACAGTACCTACCCGTTAAATAAATTTCGTCCCGAAATTTTAAGCTGTTGAAGGTGTTGACGAATCTTCTGGAAATAGATGTGGGTATTTCTTCTTCATCTGATCTTCACACTCCCAGCATTCCATCGAACCTTAACAATTGGTATCTTGTTTTGCTTAAGTCTTTTAACCTCACGATCCATTATTTCGACGGGTTCTTCGATGAATTTAAGTTTTTCGTTGATTTGGATTTCATCTAACGGAATAGTGAGATCTTCTTTAGCAAAATATTTCTTCGAATTCGAGACGTGGAAAGTGTTATGTACAGCCGCGAGTTGTTGAGGTAACTCAAGTCGGTAAGCTACTGGTCCAACACGATCAATAATCTTGAATGGTCCAATATACCTTGGATTTAATTTCCCTCATTTACCAAATCGAACAACGCCTTTCCAAGGTGCAACTTTAAGCATGACCATCTCTCCAATTTCAAATTCTATATCTTTTCTTTTAATGTCAGCGTTGCTCTTTTGTCGACTTTGGGCAGTTTTCAACCGTTGTTGAATTTGGATGATCTTCTCGGTAGTTTCTTGTATAATCTCCGGACCCGTAATCTGTCTATCCCCCACTTCACTCCAACAAATCGGAGACCTGCACTTTCTACCATAAAGTGCTTCAAACGGCGCCATCTCAATGCTTGAATGGTAGCTGTTGTTGTAGGAAAATTCTGCCAACGGTAGATGTCGATCCCAACTATTTCCGAAATCAATAACACATGATCGTAGCATGTCTTCAAGCGTTTGTATCGTCCTTTCGCTCTGTCCATCAGTTTGTGGATGATAGGCAGTACTCATGTCTAGACGAGTTCCTAATGCTTGCTGTAATGTCTGCCAGAATCTTGAAATAAATATGCCATCCCTATCAGAGATAATAGAGATTGGTATTCCATGTCTGGAGACGACTTCCTTCAAATACAGTCGTGCTAACTTCTCCATCTTGTCATCTTCTCTTATTGGCAGGAAGTGTGCTGATTTGGTGAGACGATCAACTATTACCCAAATAGTATCAAAACCACTTGCAGTCCTTGGCAATTTAGTGATGAAATCCATGGTAATGTTTTCCCATTTCCATTCCGGGATTTCGGGTTGTTGAATTAGACCTGATGGTTTCTGATGCTCAGCTTTGACCTTAGAACACGTCAAACATTCTCCTACGTATTTAGCAACATCGGCTTTCATACCCGGCCACCAAAAATGTTTCTTGAGATCCTTGTACATCTTCCCCGTTCCAGGATGTATTGAGTATCTGGTTTTATGAGCTTCTCTAAGTACCATTTCTCTCATATCTCCAAATTTTGGTACCCAAATCCTTTCAGCCCTATACCGGGTTCCGTCTTCCCGAATATTAAGATGCTTCTCCGATCCTTTGGGTATTTCATCCTTTAAATTTCCCTCGTTTAAAACTCCTTGTTGCGCCTCCTTTATTTGAGTAGTAAGGTTATTATGAATCATTATATTCATAGATTTTACTCGAATGGGTTCTCTGTCCTTCCTGCTCAAGGCATCGGCTACCACATTTTCCTTCCCCGGGTGGTAACGAATCTCAAAGTCGTAATCATTCAATAATTCAATCCACCTACGCTGCCTCATATTCAGTTGTTTCTGATTAAATATGTGTTGAAGACTTTTGTGGTCGGTATATATAATACTTTTGACCCCATATAAGTAGTGCCTCCAAGTCTTTAATGCAAAAACAACCGCGCCAAATTCCAAATCATGCGTCGTATAATTTTGTTCGTGATTCTTCAATTGTCTAGACGCATAAGCAATCACCTTCGTTCGTTGCATTAATACACAACCGAGACCTTGCTTTGATGCGTCACAATAAATCACAAAATCATCATTCCCTTCAGGCAATGACAATATATGTAACGACCCTGGTTTTTCCAACGTTATTTATTAATAATTATTATTATTAATACGTGTGATTAATCGAATGTATGTTATTACATTTACATGTTGCTTTAATTGCCCGTACTTGAACTTTAAATGCCCGAAACGTCTTTGTGACACCCGGAACTTGCACGAATAATATTTTCAAGTATTATTTACATTCATGATTAATTTTATTAATCATTTTAATTAACTAAGACTATTAGTTAATTACTTGGGCATTTAGTGGACTTACTTGTTACTTGCATACAACTTGGGCTTTATACATGTACATGGACTTATGAGAGCCCACCCTACTTATTAGTTGGACTTAATTAGCCCATTAAGACTTGCAAGTATCAAACTTAAGTGTAACTAGTTAGTTACATCCATTTAGAATCTAGTTGACTTGCCATCCCCATGAACCACCTTCTAAAATCCACCTTTTGTAAGCTTTGCACACTAGTGACCAAAGAACTAAACCACACCCCCCTTGACCTCCCTTGGCCGTCGGCCTCTTTACACTTGGGGAGAGATTTTTTTCATTTCATTTTTACATTATTACTTCACTAGTTCTCTCATTCATTACACACACACTTGCATTTCAAATTTGCTCTCAAACTTCTTCTCTCATTCTCTCATACTTGTAAGCAACTTAGAACAATTTCTTCTTCCTTTTGCTTACTAAAAACCGTAGCCTTAGCTACTTTAATCATCATCAATCTTTATTGTTAAAACTTTTGTTACTTGTTCTTGTTTAAAGTTAATTACTTGTAAGTTACTAAGTTGTTTACTTACTTACTTTCATGTTACAAGATCAAACTTCTTAGTTTGATTCTTCATTTATATCTTGTATTTAACAAGAACATCAAGAACATAATCTCTCTAGTTATGTTCTACATATTTTGTTTCAAAAGATTAAAGTTCATAGTTGTATAAACTCATTACTTGTAGTTCTTGAAGTAACTTTAAAGTTACTTCACTTAAAGATCAACTTGGGTTGAATCTTTAAAAGTATGAGCAACTATGAACCATTTTCTTATTTAGTTAGTTTTCTACTTTATTTTGTTTCAAAAGATTTAAAGTTTATAATCTTTATAATTGTTACTTGTGTTCTTGTTTGTTGTATGTTACTAGAATACCACCTTCATGGTTGGTTTAGGCTTATCATTCATTTTCTTTATTTCTTATTGTTAGTTGCTTACTACACATTTGAACAAGGACATGAAACCAACAAGAGCTTACACTTTGGTGCAAGTATCATGGATCCAACACTTGGTTGTGATCTTTCTTAGTGTTCATGAACTTGTTCATAAACTTACATGTAACCTTGGTTCATCAAACACTTACAACACTTGCACTTGAGTTATGATGGACAAACCTTGGTCAAAATGATGTTAACACATCAACGAGTTGTACACTTGAAGCTATACGCATCAAGGATGAGAACCGTGATGAACATCAAGCACCGAGACAACCGGAACTCTCCAAAACCCAATGTTCTGTCCAAAACCTACTGACCTGATGCTTCTGGAACAGACCAGTAGACCTGGGCTGTTCTAACCTTGATTTTTAGATAGAACTTTTCGAGTAGATAACTTTTCATATAGGACTCGTCTTAATCCGAGTTACGGTTTAGGATTTATGGCCCTCCGATCGTTACCATGTCCTTTAACGTTGTGCAGAAATTTCTGACCTACTCGCACTTAGACCGTCGCCACGGTCAAATCAAGACGAGTTTGCTTCTGTAAATTTTACCACACTTAAGGGACTCATAGACGGAGCCATGACCACTGGTCTCACCTTAATTCAGTAAGGGTAGAGGCCGTGGTGACTGACCGAAGTCAGCCTTTGTTTTAAACGACTTTCATAAACGAGTCTTACTTGTTACCTTTTGTTTAATGATGATTGATGATGACCCTTATGACCTTAATTACGTACTTGTAAACCTTTTGAGACGACTTATTGACTTAGTGCTATATGACTTAGGTTGAGGACGTTTGGACCGTTACTTGCACACCACTTTCCGACTACTACCTTACCGTTACTACTAATCATTGTGAGTTATAGCATTCCCTTTTTACTTTAACTTATTTTGGGAACTGAGAATACATGCGGATTTTATGTTTTACATACTAGGCACGAGTACTTAAACTTTATATATGTGTGGGTTATATAACGGCAGAAACATTCCCTTTAGCTCGGTAACGTTTAATCATTGGTTTTTGAACCGTGAACGCGAATCTTAGATATGGATCCATAGGGTTTGACATCCCCACTCGGGCTAGTAGCGCTAGCATTTAACGAGTGTTTAATACTTCGAGGTTATACGCACTTGCCAAGTGCACTTTAAGGGGGTACATTAAACGTTAAGTTAGTTACCGGGTGCCCACGGTTAAGCATATACTTTTACATACTTTTGAAACGCTCGTTGTAGCACTGAAATCTCGTGGCCTACTTACATTACTGTTATACTTAAACTATAGCTCACCAACCTTTGTGTTGACCTTTTTAAGCATGTATTTTCTCAGGTGTTTGAAGTCGCTTCCGCTATCTTACTAGTCGTGCTGTAGAACCCGCTGCCTAGAGTTGTTATCGCATGACTACTTATGTTGCATTCAAACTTTTTACTTATGAACTTATGTTATGTAACGAGCATTATGGTCACGTACACTTATTTAATGCTTCTACTTAGTGAAGCATACTTTGATTTGTAAAACAATTGACGTATGTTATGACGTCACTTTTATTAATGAATGCAAACTCTGTTTTGAAAACGCATATAGTACTTAACCTTGTAATGATCCTGTTGATGATGGTCCGTACATGATGATTTAGTACGGGGTGTCACATTTGGTATCAGAGCGTTGGTTGTAGGGAATTAGGATGCATTAGTGAGTCTAAGACCGACCCGAGTAGGATTCACTAATAGGGCTAATCTACAACTTGTTAGTTTACTTGTTTCCGCTGAACTTACTGCATGCTGCTGCTTACTGTTACTGCTATATGCCGTATGCTACTACGTGATTTCACTACTGCATGCTATTACTTGCTTTCGATTGCATGCTAGTTTCGTACGATTACTGATATTGCCATGCTACTTATTGTTATACATGATTTAACCTGTTGGCCTATTATTTGCTTGCTTTATGACATACTGACATGGAAAATTTATTTTTCCTTGTTCAGATGTCGGACGTTCCACCTACTGACATCCCGAGCGGCTCAGGCCCCGTTGTTCCACCCACTGCTGCACCTGTTGCTGCTGCTGCTGCTGCCGACATTCCGGCCCCGACACCCACTGGCGACCCCGGCACCTCTAGTTCTGGAGCTAGCTCTAGTGTGCCTATCCCGGCGTCTTCTTCCAGACCCCTGAGGCAACTGGCTCGCATTGGTGGCATGGAGATCCCCGCGGAGTTCGAGGAAGGACCCTTCCGTAATCACTGGCGCACACCTTGCCGACGCACTGCCGACGGCCGCTTAGCCGTGATTACGTCAGGCCGACACCGACAGATGTTGGCCGCTTTCGGATATGTTGAGCCACCCGCACCACCACCGCATGATTCAGACGACGGTTCTTCCACCGATGTTTCTTCAGACGACACCTCATCTGACGACTCCAGTGATGAGGAGGATCCCGCTGACCGACCGATTCAGGCACCTTCTACCCCGCCGAAGAAGCGGTATCGCTTCGCTGGCATAATTCCTGGTCGTACTGTCACTGACGCTTATGGTCGGCGTCGTAGGATCACTGCACGTAAACGGCTGGTGCCGTACCCCGCCGACCCACTGATATTACCGTCTCCACCCAGAGCCGGACCATCCACTTCAGCACCACCGGCTCCACCTGCACCGCCAGCACCACCTGCCCCACCATCTTCCTCTAATGAGGAAATGAGGCGGGAGATTGAGATTCTCCAGACTCGAGTTACTGAGCTCGAGGAGCAGTTGACTCATGTTTTGGACATCTTGTACCCACCATCGTCGTAGGACTTAGTACTAGATTCTGTATTGTAATTTCTTTTGTAATTTCATATTTCACTTATGTAATGTACGAACTTATTGTAATGTATGAACCTATTATCATTAATGAATGGAATTTGTGTTGCTTACTTTTTGCGCAAGTGTTCTATTTACGTTATCATCTCATGGTTTTGTGATACTTATATCTGCTTGCGTTATTTAATCAACATGTGTTGTGCTGTTTTCATGTTGGTTGTTATATAATGTACTATTATTATTTGCATAATGGATTTTGACTTGAGTCAAAATGTTTGTATAGAACATCATGGCCAACGGGAGATCTATCCCCACCGCGGCACAAATTGAGGAAATGATTAACGAGCGAGTCGCTGCTGCACTAGCTGAAAGACAACCCCAAGTTCCACCACCACCGCCTGTCAATCCACCTGTCGTCCGAGATGGGTGTACTTACAAGGAATTTCAAAACTGTAAGCCACACTACTTCAGTGGCACTGAGGGACCCGTCGGTCTCACCAGATGGTTCGAAAAGTTGGAATCGGTATTCAGGGTTAGCAATTGTTCTGAGGCTAACAAAACGAAATTTGCATCTTGCACGCTGTCTGATGGCGCGCTCACATGGTGGAATACCATGGCCCAAGCGAAAGGAATTGATGAGGCGTATGCTACGCCTTGGGAAGAATTTAAATGTGCTATGATCGAGGAATACTGTTCGAGAACCGAGATTCAAAAGATGGAAATCGAATTTATGCAATTGAAAACCGTAGGGAACGACCTTAACAGCTACAACCGTAGGTTTTTGGAATTGGCTCTTATGTGTCCAACCATGGTCACCCCCGAATTTAAGCGTTTGGAGAAATACTTCTCGGGACTTCCTAAGTCCATCAAGGGTAATGTTACCTCATCCAAGCCACCAAGTGTTCCCGAAGCAATGCGCATGGCGCATACTCTCTTGAATCAAATCATCCTTGACGAGCCGGAGAAGGCTAAGTTCGAAACTGTTAGTGGTGAAAAGAGGAAATGGGACAACAACCACAACAACAACAGGGGTAGGAACTATGATCAAAACCCGGCAAAACGACATGAAGGGTTCAGGCAAAACAACAACATACACAACAACAACACCAACCCCAACAACAACAACCGCACCAATACGAACTACAAAGGAACCTTACCACAATGCAATAGGTGCTACAAGCACCACACTGGGTATTGCAATGTTATCTGTGAGAAGTGCCAACGATCTGGACATGTTGGCAAGGATTGCAAGGTTACCACTTTGAACGTGAAGCCAAACCACAACAACAATGGGCCCAAGAAGTGTTATGAATGTGGAAAGACGGGCCATTTCAGAAACGAGTGTCCTAACAAGCTTAAGGATGGCGGACCACCACGTGCTAGAGCCTTCAATGTTAATGCAAGGGACGCTCGCGACAACCCCGACTTGGTGACAGGTATATTCAAGATCAACAATCTTTTAGCTTCTGTCCTATTTGATACTGGTGCCGATAGGAGCTATGTGTGTAGACATTTTTGTGATAAGTTAGATTGGTCGTTAGTTCCTTTGAAGGAAAGTATACTTGTCGAGGTCGCCAATGGAAAACTTGAAAAGGTTGACCATATTAGTCGCGGAGCTATTATCAACATAGCTGGTGCAGATTTCGAAATTGATTTGATACCTATCAAACTGGGAAGTTTTGACGCGATCGTCGGTATGGATTGGTTGAGCAAGATAAAGGCCGATGTTATCTGTGGAGATAAAGCACTTCGCATACCACAAGGAGATGGCGAACCACTGGTTATCTATGGAGAGAGATGTACCTCGAAGTTGAATCTCATTAGTTGCGTGAAAGCACAAAAGATTATGAAGAAGGGACGCTTTGCTGTCCTAGCACATGTGAAAGCGGTAGAAACTGAGATGAAGAACGTGAACGACGTTCGAATTGTGAACGAATTTTCTGATGTCTTCCCAGAGGAATTGCCTGGATTACCGCCGCAGAGAGCAGTAGAGTTTCAGATTGACTTAGTGCCAGGAGCTGCACCTGTAGCTCGCACACCTTATAGACTCGCACCTTCCGAGATGCAAGAATTACAGAGTCAACTACAGGAACTATTAGATCGAGGGTTTATCCAACCAAGCTTCTCGCCTTGGGGCGCACCTGTGTTGTTTGTAAAGAAGAAGGATGGATCCTTCTGTATGTGTATCGACTACCGTGAACTCAACAAATTGACTATCAAGAATCGATATCCTCTTCCACGAATTGATGACCTTTTTGATCAACTACAAGGATCGAGCGTTTATTCAAAGATCGATTTGCGATCCGGATATCACCAGCTGAGGGTGAAGGAAAGTGACGTGATGAAAACTGCATTCAGGACCCGTTATGGTCATTATGAGTTCCTCGTGATGCCATTCGGTTTGACAAATGCCCCTGCCGTGTTCATGGATCTCATGAATCGTGTCTGCAAGCCTTACTTGGATAAGTTTGTTATCGTCTTCATAGATGATATCCTCATCTACTCTAAGAGCGAAGAAGAACATGAGCAACACCTTCGGCTAGTGCTTGAACTCTTAAGACAAGAGCAACTTTACGCCAAATTCTCCAAGTGCGAATTTTGGTTGAAGGAAGTACAGTTTTTGGGCCATGTTGTGAGCGACCAGGGTATCAAAGTTGATCCCGCCAAGATTGAAGCCATCAGCAAGTGGGAGATCCCCACTACTCCAACGCATATTCGCCAATTTCTAGGTCTCGCCGGTTATTATCGAAGGTTTATCGAAGGATTTTCTCTGATTGCGCGTCCTTTGACCGCACTGACTCACAAGGGCAAGAAGTTCATTTGGGAACCCACACACGAATCAGCATTCCAAACTTTGAAGAAGAAGTTAACCTCCGCACCTATCCTATCACTCCCTGAAGGCAGTGACGACTTTGTTGTTTATTGCGATGCATCGAAGAGTGGTTTTGGTTGTGTACTGATGCAACGATCAAAGGTTATTGCCTATGCCTCCCGCCAATTGAAGATTCACGAGCGGAACTACACTACACATGATCTTGAACTTGGAGCCGTTGTCTTTGCACTCAAATTGTGGAGACATTATTTGTATGGAACTAAGAGCACTATCTTCACCGATCACAAGAGTCTCCAGCACATCTTCGATCAGAAGCAATTGAATATGAGACAGCGTCGATGGATCGAGACGCTCAACGACTACGATTGTGAACTCCGTTATCACCCTGGCAAGGCCAATGTTGTAGCTGACGCTTTAAGCCGAAAGGAGAGGACGGCACCTCTCCGTGTTAGGGCTCTGAACATCACCATCCATTCGAACCTCAACAACCAGATCAGAGTAGCCCAAGTTGAGGCTCTCAAGGAGGAGAACATATCTCACGAGCATTTGAACATACTTGTCTCTCGATTCGAGGATAGAGAGTCTGGACTCCGATGTTATGCCGGAAGAATTTGGGTACCTTACTATGGAGATCTACGAAGCCTGATACTTGATGAAGCACACAAATCGAGATATTCGATTCACCCCGGTGCAGGTAAGATGTACCACGACCTTAAAGAACAGTATTGGTGGCCGAATCTTAAGAAGGACGTTGCGACATATGTTGGCAAGTGTTTGACTTGCTCGAAGGTTAAAGCCGAGCATCAGAGACCTTCTGGGTTACTTCAACAGCCGGAAATCCCACAATGGAAGTGGGAAAGGATCACAATGGATTTCATTACTAAGCTGCCGAAGACGGTGGGCGGATGCGATACTATTTGGGTTATTGTTGACCGCCTCACCAAATCTGCACACTTCCTAGCGATGAAGGAAACTGATACAATGGAAAGACTTGCTCAGCTGTACATCAAAGAGGTTGTATCTCGTCATGGTGTACCTTTATCAATCATCTCCGATCGCGATCCCCGTTTTGCTTCCAGATTTTGGCGTTCTTTGCAAGAAGCCATGGGAACTCGTCTTGACATGAGTACTGCTTATCATCCTTAGACTGACGGGCAAAGTGAACGAACGATTCAGACCTTGGAGGACATGCTGCGTGCATGTGTCATTGATTTTGGAAAGGCCTGGGAAAGGCATTTGCCACTCGCCGAATTCTCGTACAACAACAGTTATCACTCAAGCATTAATGCTGCACCTTTTGAAGCATTGTATGGTCGTAAGTGCCGATCTCCTATTTGTTGGGCCGAAGTAGGCGAAAAGCAAATCACCGGACCCGAGGTAGTTCACGAAACCACGGAGAAGATTGCTCAAATCCAAGCTAGACTTAAGACTGCCCGTGATCGCCAAAAGAGCTATGCCGATCTTAAACGGAAAGACTTTGAATTTAATGTTGGTGATCGTGTAATGTTGAAGGTTGCACCTTGGAAAGGTGTGATCCGTTTTGGAAAACGTGGAAAGTTGAACCCACGATACATTGGTCCATTCGAGATCTTGGAACGTGTTGGACCAGTTGCATACCGTTTGGATCTACCAGCACAATTGAGCTCAGTTCATCCTACCTTCCATGTGTCAAACTTGAAGAAGTGTCTTGCTGCACCCGAACTCATCATACCATTGGAAGAACTTACTATTGATGACAAACTCCACTTTGTGGAGGAACCTGTTGAGATTATGGATCGTGAGATCAAAACTTTGAAACGCAACAAGATTCCGATTGTACGAGTACGATGGAATGCCAAACGAGGACCTGAGTTTACTTGGGAACGAGAGGACCAAATGATGCGGAAATATCCTCATCTTTTCCCGACTCCTCCATCTACTTCAGCTTAAAATTTCGGGACGAAATTTTCTTTAACAGGTGGGTAATGTAACGACCCTGGTTTTTTCCAACGTTATTTATTAATAATTATTATTATTAATACGTGTGATTAATCGAATGTATGTTATTACATTTACATGTTGCTTTAATTGCCCGTACTTGAACTTTAAATGCCCGAAACGTCTTTGTGACACCCGGAACTTGCACGAATAATATTTTCAAGTATTATTTACATTCATGATTAATTTTATTAATCATTTTAATTAACTAAGACTATTAGTTAATTACTTGGGCATTTAGTGGACTTACTTGTTACTTGCATACAACTTGGGCTTTATACATGTACATGGACTTATGAGAGCCCACCCTACTTATTAGTTGGACTTAATTAGCCCATTAAGACTTGCAAGTATCAAACTTAAGTGTAACTAGTTAGTTACATCCATTTAGAATCTAGTTGACTTGCCATCCCCATGAACCACCTTCTAAAATCCACCTTTTGTAAGCTTTGCACACTAGTGACCAAAGAACTAAACCACACCCCCCTTGACCTCCCTTGGCCGTCGGCCTCTTTACACTTGGGGAGAGATTTTTTTCATTTCATTTTTACATTATTACTTCACTAGTTCTCTCATTCATTACACACACACTTGCATTTCAAATTTGCTCTCAAACTTCTTCTCTCATTCTCTCATACTTGTAAGCAACTTAGAACAATTTCTTCTTCCTTTTGCTTACTAAAAACCGTAGCCTTAGCTACTTTAATCATCATCAATCTTTATTGTTAAAACTTTTGTTACTTGTTCTTGTTTAAAGTTAATTACTTGTAAGTTACTAAGTTGTTTACTTACTTACTTTCATGTTACAAGATCAAACTTCTTAGTTTGATTCTTCATTTATATCTTGTATTTAACAAGAACATCAAGAACATAATCTCTCTAGTTATGTTCTACATATTTTGTTTCAAAAGATTAAAGTTCATAGTTGTATAAACTCATTACTTGTAGTTCTTGAAGTAACTTTAAAGTTACTTCACTTAAAGATCAACTTGGGTTGAATCTTTAAAAGTATGAGCAACTATGAACCATTTTCTTATTTAGTTAGTTTTCTACTTTATTTTGTTTCAAAAGATTTAAAGTTTATAATCTTTATAATTGTTACTTGTGTTCTTGTTTGTTGTATGTTACTAGAATACCACCTTCATGGTTGGTTTAGGCTTATCATTCATTTTCTTTATTTCTTATTGTTAGTTGCTTACTACACATTTGAACAAGGACATGAAACCAACAAGAGCTTACACTTTGGTGCAAGTATCATGGATCCAACACTTGGTTGTGATCTTTCTTAGTGTTCATGAACTTGTTCATAAACTTACATGTAACCTTGGTTCATCAAACACTTACAACACTTGCACTTGAGTTATGATGGACAAACCTTGGTCAAAATGATGTTAACACATCAACGAGTTGTACACTTGAAGCTATACGCATCAAGGATGAGAACCGTGATGAACATCAAGCACCGAGACAACCGGAACTCTCCAAAACCCACTGTTCTGTCCAAAACCTACTGACCTGATGCTTCTGGAACAGACCAGTAGACCTGGGCTGTTCTAACCTTGATTTTTAGATAGAACTTTTCGAGTAGATAACTTTTCATATAGGACTCGTCTTAATCCGAGTTACGGTTTAGGATTTATGGCCCTCCGATCGTTACCATGTCCTTTAACGTTGTGCAGAAATTTCTGACCTACTCGCACTTAGACCGTCGCCACGGTCAAATCAAGACGAGTTTGCTTCTGTAAATTTTACCACACTTAAGGGACTCATAGAAGGAGCCATGACCACTGGTCTCACCTTAATTCAGTAAGGGTAGAGGCCGTGGTGACTGACCGAAGTCAGCCTTTGTTTTAAACGACTTTCATAAACGAGTCTTACTTGTTACCTTTTGTTTAATGATGATTGATGATGACCCTTATGACCTTAATTACGTACTTGTAAACCTTTTGAGACGACTTATTGACTTAGTGCTATATGACTTAGGTTGAGGACGTTTGGACCGTTACTTGCACACCACTTTCCGACTACTACCTTACCGTTACTACTAATCATTGTGAGTTATAGCATTCCCTTTTTACTTTAACTTATTTTGGGAACTGAGAATACATGCGGATTTTATGTTTTACATACTAGGCACGAGTACTTAAACTTTATATATGTGTGGGTTATATAACGGCAGAAACATTCCCTTTAGCTCGGTAACGTTTAATCATTGGTTTTTGAACCGTGAACGCGAATCTTAGATATGGATCCATAGGGTTTGACATCCCCACTCGGGCTAGTAGCGCTAGCATTTAACGAGTGTTTAATACTTCGAGGTTATACGCACTTGCCAAGTGCACTTTAAGGGGGTACATTAAACGTTAAGTTAGTTACCGGGTGCCCACGGTTAAGCATATACTTTTACATACTTTTGAAACGCTCGTTGTAGCACTGAAATCTCGTGGCCTACTTACATTACTGTTATACTTAAACTATAGCTCACCAACCTTTGTGTTGACCTTTTTAAGCATGTATTTTCTCAGGTGTTTGAAGTCGCTTCCGCTATCTTACTAGTCGTGCTGTAGAACCCGCTGCCTAGAGTTGTTATCGCATGACTACTTATGTTGCATTCAAACTTTTTACTTATGAACTTATGTTATGTAACGAGCATTATGGTCACGTACACTTATTTAATGCTTCTACTTAGTGAAGCATACTTTGATTTGTAAAACAATTGACGTATGTTATGACGTCACTTTTATTAATGAATGCAAACTCTGTTTTGAAAACGCATATAGTACTTAACCTTGTAATGATCCTGTTGATGATGGTCCGTACATGATGATTTAGTACGGGGCGTCACAATATAGGTGCCGTAGTTAGCTTTTTCTTCAATAACTGAAACACTTTCTCTTGTTCATTATTCCATTCAAATTTCTTCCCTTTATGCGTTAATGCAGTCAAGGGTTTTGCTATTCTGGAAAAGTCTTGGATGAACCTTCTGTAGTAACCAGCTAGTCCTAAAAACTGGCGTATGTGTTTTGGAGTTTTCAGGGTTTCCCACTTTTCAACAGTTTCTATCTTTGCCGGATCCACCTTAATACCTTCTTTGTTCACTATGTGACCGAGGAATTGAACTTCTTCCAACCAAAATGCACACTTTGAAAACTTAGCGTACAATTCTTCCTTCCTCAATACTTCTAACACCTTTCTCAAATGTTCACCGTGTTCTTGGTCATTCTTTGAGTAAATAAGTATGTCATCAATGAAAACAATGACAAACTTTTTAAGGTATGGTCCACACACTCGGTTCATAAGGTCCATGAACACAGCTGGTGCATTAGTTAAACCAAACGGCATGACCATAAACTCGTAATGACCGTAACGTGTTCTGAAAGCAGTCTTTGGAATATCATCTTCTTTCACCCGCATTTGATGATACCCGGAACGTAAGTCAATCTTTGAATAAACAGACGAGCCTTGTAGTTGATCAAATAAGTCGTCGATTCTCGGTAGTGGGTAGCGGTTCTTGATGGTAAGTTTGTTCAACTCTCGGTAGTCGATACACAACCTGAATGTACCATCTTTCTTCTTGACAAACAAAATAGGAGCTCCCCACGGTGATGTGCTTGGTCGAATGAAACCACGCTCTAAAAGTTCTTGTAATTGGCTTTACAGTTCTTTCATCTCGCTGGGTGCGAGTCTATAAGGAGCACGAGCTATTGGTGCAGCTCCTGGTACAAGATCTATTTGAAATTCAACGGATCGATGTGGGGGTAATCCCGGTAATTCTTTCAGAAATACATCGGAAAATTCTTTTGCAATAGGAACATCATTGATGCTCTTTTCTTTAGTTTGTACTTTCTCGACGTGTGCTAGAACAGCATAGCAACCTTTTCTTATTAGTTTTTGTTCCTTCAAATTACTAATAAGATGTAGCTTCGTGTTGCCCTTTTCTCCGTACACCATTAAGGGTTTTCCTTTTTCTCGTATAATGCGAATTGCATTTTTGTAACAAACGATCTCTGCTTTCACTTCTTTCAACCAGTCCATACCGATTATCACATCAAAACTCCCTAACTCTACTGGTATCAAATCAATCTTAAATGTTTCGCTAACCAGTTTAATTTCTCGATTCCGACATATATTATCTGCTGAAATTAATTTACCATTTGCTAATTCGAGTAAAAATTTACTATCCAAAGGCGTCAATGGACAACTTAATTTAGCACAAAAATCTCTACTCATATAGCTTCTATCCGCACCCGAATCAAATAAAACGTAAGCAGATTTATTGTCAATAAGAAACGTACCCGTAATAAGCTCCGAGTCTTCCTGTGCCTCTGCCGCATTAATATTGAAAACTCTTTCGTGGCCTTGTCCATTCGTGTTCTCCTGGTTCGGGCAATTTCTAATAATGTGGCCCGGTTTTCCACATTTAGAACAAACTACATTGGCATAACTTGCTCCGACACTACTTGCTCTGCCATTACTCGTTCCGACACCATTTGTTCCTTTCGTTCTATTAACCCTTGGTCCGTAGACCTCACACTTTGTCGCGCTATGACCATTCCTTTTACACTTGTTGCAAAATTTGGTGCAGAACCCGGAGTGATACTTTTCACACCTTTGGCATAGCTGCTTCTGATTGTTGTTGTTATTGTTGCGGTTATTATTGTTGTTGGGATAATTGTTGTAGTTGTTGTTGTTGTTGTTGTTGTTGTTGTTGTTGTTGTTGGGCCGTTTGTTGTAGTTGCGATTGTTGGGATAATTGTTGCGATTATTGTTGTAATTGCTGATGTTGTTGTATTGGTGATTCTTATCACCGTTTTCCTCCCACTTTCTTTTAACTTGCTTCAAATTGGCCTCTTCAGCAGTCTGTTCTTTAATTCTTTCTTCAATCTGGTTCACTAGTTTGTGAGCCATTCTACATGCCTGTTGTATGGAGGCGGGCTCGTGTGAACTTATATCTTCTTGGATTCTTTCCGGTAATCCTTTCACAAACGCGTCGATCTTCTCTTCCTCATCTTCGAATGCTCCCGGACACAATAGGCACAATTCTGTGAATCGTCTTTCATACGTGGTAATATGAAATCCTTGGGTTCGTAACCCTCTAAGTTCTGTCTTGAGCTTATTGACCTCAGTTCTGGGATGGTATTTCTCGTTCATCAAGTGCTTGAATGCTGACCACGGTAGTGCGTACGCATCGTCTTGTCCCACTTGCTCTAGATAGGTATTCCACCATGTTAATGCAGAACCTGTGAAGGTATGCGTAGCGTACTTCACTTTGTCCTCTTCAGTACACTTACTTATGGCAAACACCGATTCGACCTTCTCGATCCACCGTTTCAATCCGATCGGTCCTTCGGTTCCATCAAATTCCAAAGGTTTGCAGGCAGTGAATTCTTTGTAGGTGCATCCTACACGATTTCCTGTACTGCTAGATCCAAGGTTATTGTTGGTATGTAGCGCAGCCTATACTGCGGCTATGTTTGAAGCTAGAAAAGTACGGAATTCCTCTTCATTCATATTCACGGTGTGTCGAGTAGTCGGTGCCATTTCCTTCAAAATAATCAAATGGAACAAGTTAATCATACAGAATATTAAGAGTAGTTAATAGTATTTTGTAGCATAATATGAACTCATTTATAAAAGCTTTTTCTTCATATTAGCGTTTTATAAGTTTAAATTCGGGTAGTACCTACCCGTTAAGTTCATACTTAGTATCTAATATACAATTCAACTACTACAATTCTATATGAAAAACTGATTATAATAATATTTCGCGTTCAAACTTTTACACAATATTTTACAAACTTACAATACCACTTATTTTACATATAGCATGAAATATAGCACACAATAAATTTGATACAAGATGGTTGTGAAGATAATTCTAGCTAGTACACAAGTCGTTCAGCAAAGGCAATAAAGACACGTAATTCATACGTCCAGAAACAAGTCATGCATTCTGGTTTTACTAGGATTACTTCCCATCCTTAGTCTTGTGGAACATAACCGTTATGGTCATTGATAAGACAGCGTGTTGTAACGTCGTCAAAGGGACGAGGGTTACGTAATGTCTAACAGTCCCGTAACAATCTAAAAACCTCATTTCTTACCCCAATTACCGACTCCGTCACTTGTGGGAACGTTTTGTTTAATAGTTGTAGCCCGATGTTCTTGTTCTCACTTTGGTGAGAAGCGAACATTAGTAATCCGTAAGCATAACATGCTTCTTTATGTTGCATGTTAGCCGCTTTTTCTAAATCACGAAGTTCAATATTCGGATATATTGAGTCAAAATAATTTCTTAACCCATTGCGTAAAATAGCATTTGGGTTCCCCGCAATATATGCGTCAAAGTAAACACATCGTAACTTATTTATTTCCCAATGTGATATCCCCCATCTTTCGAACGAAAGCCTTTTATAAACCAAGGCATTCTTGGAACGTTCTTCGAATGTCTTACAAACTGATCTCGCCTTAAATAGTTGTGCTGAAGAATTCTGACCGACTCTAGACAAGATTTCATCAATCATGTCTCTGGGTAGGTCTCTTAAAATATTGGGTTGTCTATCCATTTTGTGTTTTTATACTGTAAAATAGAAAAGAGTTAGATTCATAAAAAAAATACTTATTAATACAAGCAATTTTTACATATATCATAAAGAATAAGCACACTATATTACATATATTACACCACACGAATACAACTATCTTATTCCGACTCGCTTGTTTCTTCTTCTTCGGTTTTGGTTCGTTTTGCCAAGTTTCTAGGGATATATGATGTTCCCCTAATACGAGCCGTCGTTTTCCACATTGGTTTAGAAAAACCTGGTGGTTTAGAGGTTCCCGGGTCATTGTTACAACTTAAGGACTTCGGGGGTTGACGATACATATAAAGTTCATCGGGGTTGGAATTAGATTTCTCTATTTTTATGCCCTTTCCCTTATTATTTTCTTTTACCTTTTTAAATTCAGTTGGGGTAATTTCTATAACATCATCGGAATTCTCGTCGGAATCCGATTCATCGGAGAATTGGTAATCCTCCCAATATTTTGCTTCCTTAGCGGAAACACCATTGACCATAATTAACCTTGGTCGGTTGGTTGAGGATTTTCTTTTACTTAACCGTTTTATTATTTCCCCCACCGGTTCTATTTCTTCATCCGGTTCCGATTCTTCTTCCAGTTCTGATTCTTCTTCCGGTTCCGACTCTTCTTCCGGTTCCTCTTCGGGAACTTGTGAATCAGTCCACGAATCATTCCAATTTACATTTGACTCTTCATTATTATTAGGTGAGTCAATGAGACTTGTTCTAGAGGTAGAAATCTATCACATAATATCAAACGCGTTAAGAGATTAATATATCACATAATATTCACATGTTAAAAATATATAGTTTCCAACAAAATTTGTTAAGCAATCATTTTTCAAGTAAACACGGTCGAAGTCCAGACTCACTAATGCATCCTAACAAACTCGATAAGACACACTAATGCAAAATTCTGGTTCTCTAAGACCAACGCTCTGATACCAACTGAAATTTCCCGTTCTTATTGATTAAAAACGTTCCATATTAATTGATTTCGTTGCGAGGTTTTGACCTCTATATGAGACGTTCTTCAAAGACTGCATTCATTTTTAAAACAAACCATAACCTTTATTTCATAGATAAAGGTTTTAAAAAGCTTTACGTAGATTATCAAATAATGATAATCTAAAATATCCTGTTTACACACTACCATTACATAATGGTTTACAATACAAATATGTTACAACAAAATAAGTTTCTTGAATGCAGTTTTTACACAATATCATACAAGCATGGACTCCAAATCTCGTCCTTATTTAAGTATGTGACAGCGGAAGCTCTTAATAATCACCTGAGAATAAACATGCTTAAAACGTCAACAAAAATGTTGGTGAGTTATAGGTTTAACCTATATATATCAAATCATAATAATAGACCACAAGATTTTATATTTCAATACACATCCCATACATAGAGATAAAAATCATTTATATGGTGAACACCTGGTAACCGACATTAACAAGATGCATATATAAGAATATCCCCATCATTCCGGGACACCCTTCGGATATGATATAAATTTCGAAGTACTAAAGCATCCGGTACTTTGGATGGGGTTTGTTAGGCCCAATAGATCTATCTTTAGGATTCGCGTCAATTAGGGTGTCTGTTCCCTAATTCTTAGATTACCAGACTTAATAAAAAGGGGCATATTCGATTTCGATAATTCAACCATAGAATGTAGTTTCACGTACTTGTGTCTATTTTGTAAATCATTTATAAAACTTGCATGTATTCTCATCCCAAAAATATTAGATTTTAAAAGTGGACTATAACTCACTTTCACAGATTTTTACTTCGTCAGGAAGTAAGACTTGGCCACTGGTTGATTCACGAACCTATAACAATATATACATATATATCAAAGTATGTTCAAAATATATTTACAGCACTTTTAATATATTTTGATGTTTTAAGTTTATTAAGTCAGCTGTCCTCGTTAGTAACCTACAACTAGTTGTCCACAGTTAGATGTACAGAAATAAATCGATAAATATTATCTTGAATCAATCCACGACCCAGTGTATACGTATCTTAGTATTGATCACAACTCAAACTATATATATTTTGGAATCAACCTCAACCCTGTAAAGCTAACTCCAACATTCACATATAGAGTGTCTATGGTTGTTCCGAAATATATATAGATGTGTCGACATGATAGTTCGAAACATTGTATACGTGTCTATGGTATCTCAAGATTACATAATATACAATACAAGTTGATTAAGTTATGATTGGAATAAATTTGTTACCAATTTTCACGTAGCTAAAATGAGAAAAATTATCCAATCTTGTTTTACCCATAACTTCTTCATTTTAAATCCATTTTGAGTGAATCAAATTGCTATGGTTTCATATTGAACTCTATTTTATGAATCTAAACAGAAAAAGAATAGGTTTATAGGTTTCATATTGAACGACGTCTAGATGACCATTTTAGAAAACATACTTCCACTTTGAGTTTAACCATAATTTTTGGATATAGTTTCATGTTCATAATAAAAATCATTTTCTCAGAATAACAACTTTTAAATCAAAGTTTATCATAGTTTTTAATTAACTAACCCAAAACAGCCCGCGGTGTTACTACGACGGCGTAAATCCGGTTTTACGGTGTTTTTTGTGTTTCCAGGTTTTAAATCATTAAGTTAGCATATCATATAGATATAGAACATGTGTTTAGTTGATTTTAAAAGTCAAGTTAGAAGGATTAACGTTTGTTTGCGAACAAGTTTAGAATTAACTAAACTATGTTCTAGTGATTACAAGTTTAAACCTTCGAATAAGATAGCTTTATATGTATGAATCGAATGATGTTATGAATATCATTACTAACTTAAGTTCCTTGGATAAACCTACTGGAAAAGAGAAAAATAGATCTAGCTTCAACGGATCCTTGGATGGCTCGAAGTTCTTGAAGCAGAATCATGACACGAAAACAAGTTCAAGTAAGATCATCACTTGAAATAAGATTGTTATAGTTATAGAAATTGAACCAAAGTTTGAATATGATTATTACCTTGTAATAGAATGATAACCAACTGTAAGAAAAAAAGATTTCTTGAGGTTGGATGATCACCTTACAAGATTGGAAGTGAGCTAGCAAACTTGAAAGTATTCTTGATTTTATGTAACTAGAACTTGTAGAATATATGAAGAACACTTAGAACTTGAAGATAGAACTTGAGAGAGATCAATTAGATGAAGAAAATTGAAGAATGAAAGTGTTTGTAGGTGTTTTTGGTCGTTGGTGTATGGATTAGATATAAAGGATATGTAATTTTGTTTTCATGTAAATAAGTCATGAATGATTACTCATATTTTTGTAATTTTATGAGATATTTCATGCTAGTTGCCAAATGATGGTTCCCACATGTGTTAGGTGACTCACATGGGCTGCTAAGAGCTGATCATTGGAGTGTATATACCAATAGTACATACATCTAAAAGCTGTGTATTGTACGAGTACGAATACGGGTGCATACGAGTAGAATTGTTGATGAAACTGAACGAGGATGTAATTGTAAGCATTTTTGTTAAGTAGAAGTATTTTGATAAGTGTATTGAAGTCTTTCAAAAGTGTATAAATACATATTAAAACACTACATGTATATACATTTTAACTGAGTCGTTAAGTCATCGTTAGTCGTTACATGTAAGTGTTATTTTGAAACCTTTAGGTTAACGATCTTGTTAAATGTTGTTAACCCAATGTTTATAATATCAAATGAGATTTTAAATTATTATATTATCATGATATTATCATGTATGAATATCTCTTAATTTGATATATATACATTAAATGTCTTTACAACGATAATCGTTACATATATGTCTCGTTTAAAAATCATTAAGTTAGTAGTCTTGTTTTTACATATGTAGTTCATTGTTAATATACTTAATGATATGTTTACTTATCATAGTATCATGTTAACTATATATATATATCCATATATATGTCATCATATAGTTTTTACAAGTTTTAACGTTCGTGAATCACCGGTCAACTTGGGTGGTCAATTGTCTATATGAAACATATTTCAATTAATCAAGTCTTAACAAGTTTGATTGCTTGACATGTTGGAAACATTTAATCATGTAAGTATCAATCTCAATTAATATATATAAACATGGAAAAGTTCGGGTCACTACAAAGTAGTCCTAGTAAAACCAGAATGCATGACTTGTTTCTGGACGTATGAATTACGTGTCTTTATTGCCTTTGCTGAACGACTTATGTACTAGCTAGAATTATCTTCACAACCATGTTGTATCAAATTTATTGTGTGCTATATTTCATGCTATATGTAAAATAAGTGGTATTGTAAGTTTGTAAAATATTGTGTAAAAGTTTGAAAGCGAAATATTATTATAATCATTTTTTCATATAGAATTGTAGTAGTTGAATTGTATATTAGCTACTAAGTATGAACTTAACGGGTAGGTACTACCCGAATTTAAACTTATAAAACGCTAATATGAAGAAAAAGCTTTTATAAATGAGTTCATATTATGCTACGAGATACTATTGACTACTCTTAATATTCTGTATGATTAACTTGTTTCATTTGACTATTTGAAGGAAATGGCACCGACTACTCGACAAACCATGAATATGAGTGAAGAGGAATTCCGTACCTTTCTTGCTGCAAACATAGTCGCAGTACAGGCTGCGCTACATACCAACAATAACTCCGAATCTAGCAATGCAGCTAACGGCGCAAGAAATCGTGTAGGATGCACCTACAAAGAATTCACTGCCTGCAAACCTTTGGAATTTGATGGAACCGAAGGACCGATCGGATTGAAATGGTGGACCGAGAAGGTCGAATCGGTGTTTGCCATAAGTAAGTGTACTGAAGAGGACAAAGTGAAGTACGCTACGCATACCTTCACAGGTACTGCGTTAACATGGTGGAATACCTATCTAGAGCAAGTGGGACAAGATGATTCTTACGTACTACCATGGTCAGCATTCAAGCACTTGATGAACGAGAAGTACCGTCCCAGAACTGAGGTCAATAAGCTCAAGACAGAACTTAGAGGGTTACGAACCCAAGGATTTGATATTACCACGTACGAAAGACGATTCACAGAATTGTGCCTATTGTGTCCGAGAACGTTCGAAGATGAGGAAGAGAAGATCGACGCGTTTGTGAAAGGATTACCGGAAAGAATCCAAGAAGATATAAGTTCACACGAGCCCGCCTCCATACAACAGGCATGTAGAATGGCTCACAAACTAGTAAACCAGATTGAGGAAAGAATTAAAGAACAGGCAGCTGAAGAGGCCAATGTGAAGCAAGTCAAAAGAAAGTGGGAGGAAAACGGTGATAAGAATCACCAATACAACAACAACAACAACAACAATTACAACAATAATCGCAACAACTATCCCAACAATCGCAACATCAATCGCAACTACAACAAACGGCCCAACAATAACAACAACAACAACAACAACAACAACAGTAACTAAAACAATCATCCCAACAATAATAACAACCGCAACAACAACAACAACAACAACAACAATCAGAAGCAGCTATGCCAAAGGTGTGAAAAGTATCACTCGGGGTTATGTCCCAAATTTTGCAACAAGTGTAAAAGAAATGGTCATAGCGCGGCGAAGTGTGAGGTCTACGGACCAGGGGTTAATAGAACAAAAGGAACAAATGCTGTCGGAACGAGTAATGGCGGAGCAAGTAGTGTCGGAGCAAGTTATGCCAATGTAGTTTGTTATAAATGTGGAAAACCGGGCCACATTATTAGAAATTGCCCGAACCAGGAGAACACGAATGTACAAGGCCGCGGAAGAGTTTTCAATATTAATGCGGCAGAGGCACAGGAAGACCCGGAGCTTGTTACGGGTACGTTTCTTATTGACAATAAATCTTCTTACGTTTTATTTGATTCGGGTGCGGATAGAAGCTATATGAGTAGAGATTTTTGTGCTAAATTAAGTTGTCCATTGACGCCGTTGGATAGTAAATATTTACTCGAATTAGCAAACGGTAAATTAATTTCAGCAGATTATATATGCCGGAATCGAGAAATTAAACTGGGTAGCGAAATATTTAAGATTGATTTGATACCAGTAGAGTTAGGGAGTTTTGATGTAATAGTTGGCATGGACTGGCTGAAGAAGGTGAAAGCAGAGATCGTATGTTATAAAAATGCAATTCGCATTGTACGAGAAGAAGGAGAACCCTTAATGGTGTACGGAGAAAAGGGCAACACGAAGCTACATCTTATTAGTAATTTGAAGGCACAAAAAACTAATAAGAAAAGATTGCTATGCTGTTCTAGCACACGTCGAGAAAGTACAAACTGAAGAAAAGAGCATCAATGATGTTCCCGTCGCAAAAGAATTTCCCGATGTATTTCCGAAAGAATTATCGGGACTACCTCCACATCGATCTGTTGAATTTCAAATAGATCTTGTACCAGGACCTGCACCAATAGCTCGTGCTCCTTATAGACTCGCACCCAGCGAGATGAAAGAACTGCAAAGCCAACTGCAAGAACTATTAGAACGTGATTTCATTCGACCAAGCACATCACCATGGGGAGCTCCTGTTTTGTTTGTCAAGAAGAAGGATGGTACATTTAGGTTGTGTATTGACTACAGAGAGTTGAACAAACTTACCATCAAAAACCGTTATCCACTGCCGAGAATTGACGACTTATTTGATCAACTACAAGGCTCGTCGGTTTATTCGAAGTTCGATTTACGTTCTGGATATCATCAAATGCGAGTAAAGGAGGATGATATTCCAAAGACTGCTTTCGTAACACGTTACGGTCATTACGAGTTTATGGTCATGCCGTTTGATTTAACTAATGCACCAACTGTGTTCATGGACCTTATGAACCGAGTGTGTGGACCATACCTTGACAAGTTTGTCACTGTTTTCATTGATGACATACTTATTTACTCAAAGAATGACCAAAAACATGGTGAATATTTGAGAAAGGTGTTAGAAGTATTGAGGAAGGAAGAATTGTACGCTAAGTTTTCAAAGTGTGCATTTTGATTGGAAGAAGTTCAATTCCTCAGTCACATAGTGAACAAAGAAGGTATCCAGGTGGACCCGGCAAAGATAGAAACTGTTGAAAAGTGGGAAACCCCGAAAACTCCAAAATACATACGCCAGTTTTTAGGACTAGCTGGTTACTACAGAAGGTCATCTAAGATTTTTCCAGAATAGCAAAACCCTTGACTGCATTAACGCATAAAGGGAAGAAATTTGAATGGAAAGATGAATAAGAGAAAGCGTTTCAATTGTTAAAGAAAAAGTTAACTACAGCACCTATATTGTCATTGCCTGAAGGGAATGATGATTTTGTGATTTATTGTGATGCATCAAAGCAAGGTCTCAGTTGTGTATTAATGCAACGAACGAAGGTGATTGCTTATGCGTCTAGACAATTGAAGATTCACAAACAAAATTATACGACGCATGATTTGGAATTAGGCGCGGTTGTTTTTGCATTAAAGACTTGGAGGCACTACTTATATGGGGTCAAAAGTATTATATATACCGACCACAAAAGTCTTCAACACATATTTAATCAGAAATAACTGAATATGAGGCAGCGTAGGTGGATTGAATTGTTGAATGATTACGACTTTGAGATTCGTTACCACCCGGGGATGGAAAATGTGGTAGCCGACGCCTTGAGCAGAAAGGATAGAGAACCCATTCGAGTAAAATCTATGAATATAATGATTCACACTAACCTTACTACTCAAATAAAGGAGGCGCAACAAGGAGTTTTAAAAGAGGGAAATTTAAAGGATGAAATACCCAAAGGATCGGAGAAGCATCTTAATATTCGGGAAGACGGAACCCGGTATAGGGCTGAAAGAATTTGGGTACCAAAATTTGGAGATATGAGAGAAATGTTACTTAGAGAAGCTCATAAAACCAGATACTCAATACATCCTGGAACGGGGAAGATGTACAAGGATCTTAAGAAACATTTTTGGTGGCTAGGTATGAAAGCCGATATTGCTAAATATGTAGGAGAATGTTTGACGTGTTCTAAGGTCAAAGCTGAACATCAGAAACCATCAGGTCTACTACAACAACCTGAAATCCCGGAATAGAAATGGGAAAACATTACCATAGATTTCATTACTAAATTGCCAAGTACTGCAAGTGGTTATGATACTATTTGGGTAATAGTTGATCGTCTCACCAAGTCAGCACACTTCCTGCCAATAAGAGAAGATGACAAGATGGAGAAGTTAGCACGACTGTATTTGAAGGAAGTCGTCTCCAGACATGGAATACCAATCTCTATTATCTCTGATAGGGATGGCAGATTTATTTCAAGATTCTGGCAGATATTACAGCAAGCATTAGGAACTCGTCTAGACATGAGTACTGCCTATCATCCACAAACTGATGGGCAGAGCGAAAGGATGATACAAACGCTTGAAGACATGCTACGAGCATGTGTTATTGATTTCGGAAACAGTTGGGATCGACATCTACCGTTAGCAAAATTTTCCTACAACAACAGCTATCATTCAAGCATTGAGATGGCGCCATTTGAAGCACTTTATGGTAGAAAGTGCAGGTCTCCGATTTGTTGGAGTGAAGTGGGGGATAGACAGATTACGGGTCCGGAGATAATACAAGAAACTACCGAGAAGATCATCCAAATTCAACAACGGTTGAAAACCGCCCAAAGTCGACAAAAGAGCTACGCCGACATTAAAAGAAAAGACATAGAATTTGAAATCGGAGAGATGGTCATGCTTAAGGTTGCACCTTGGAAAGGTGTTGTTCGATTTGGTAAACGAGGGAAATTAAATCCAAGGTATATTGGACCATTCAAGATTATTGATCGTGTCGGACCAGTAGCTTACCGACTTGAGTTACCTCAACAACTTGCGAATGTACATAACACTTTCCACGTCTCGAATTTGAAGAAATGTTTTGCTAAAGAAGATCTCACTATTCTGTTGGACGAAATCCAAATCAATGAAAAACTTCAATTCATTGAAGAACCCGTCGAAATAATGGATCGTGAGGTTAAGAGACTTAAACAAAACAAGATACCGATTGTTAAGGTTCGATGGAATGCTCGTAGAGGACCCGAGTTCACCTGGGAACGAGAAGATCAGATGAAGAAGAAATACCCACATTTATTTCCAGAAGATAAGTCAACACCTCCAACTGCTTAAAATTTCGGGACGAAATTTATTTAACGGGTAGATACTGTAGTGACCCGAACTTTTCCATGTTTATATATATTAAATGAAATTGTTATCTACATGATTAAATGTTTCCAACATGTTAAGCAATCAAACTTGTTAAGACTTGATTAAATGAAATAAGTTTCATATAGACAATTGATCACCCAAGTTGACCGGCGATTCACGAACGTTACAAAATTGTAAAAACTACACATTGTGGTATATATATAGACATATATATATGGTTGACATAAGATTATGATGAGTAAGTATCTCACTAAGTATATTAACAATGTGTGATATACATAAGAAATGAGATTACTAAGTTAAGAACTACATATGTAAAAACAAGACTACTAACTCAAGAATTATGAAACGAGACTTATATGTAACGATTATCGTTGTAACGATATTTAAATGTATATATATCATATTAAGATATATTAATATATCATAATATCATGATAATATAATAATTTAACATCTCATTAGATATAATAAACATTGGGTTAACAACATTTAATAAGATCGTTAACTTAAAGGTTTCAAATCAACATTTACATGTAACGACTAACGATGACTTAACGACTCAGTTAAAATGTATATACATGTAGTGTTTTAATATGTATTCATACACTTTTGAAAGACTTCAAGACATATATCAAAGTACTTCTACTTAACAAAAATGCTTACAATTACATCCTCGTTCAGTTTCATCAACAATTCTACTCGTATGCACCCGTATTCGTACTCGTACAATACAAAGATTTTAGATGTATGTACTATTGGTATATACACTCCAATGATCAGCTCTTAGTAGCCCATTTGAGTCACCTAACACATGTAGGAACCATCATTTGGCAACTAGCATGAAATATCTCATAAAATTACAAAAATATGAGTAATCATTCATGACTTATTTACATGAAAACAAAATTACATATCCTTTATATCTAATCCATACACCAACGACCAAAAACACCTACAAACACTTTCATTCTTCAATTTTCTTCATCTAATTGATCTCTCTCAAGTTCTATCTTAAAGTTCTAAGTATTCTTCATAAATTCTACAAGTTCTAGTTTCATAAAATCAAGAATACTTCCAAGTTTGCTAGCTTACTTCCAATCTTGTAGAGTGATCATCCAACCTCAAGAAATCTTTCTTATTTACAGTAATATATCTTTCTAATACAAGGTAATACTCATATTCAAAATTTGATTCAATTTCTATAACTATAACAATCTTATTTCGAGTGGAAATCTTACTTGAACTTGTTTTTCGTGTCATGATTCTGCTTCAAGAACTTTCAAGCCATCCAAGGATCCTTTGAAGCTAGATCCATTTTTCTCATTTCTAGTATCTTTATCCAGAAAACTTGAGGTAGTAATGATGTTCATAACATCATTCGATTCATACAGATAAAGCTATCTTATTCGAAGGTTTAAACTTGTAATCACTAGAACATAGTTTAGTTAATTCTAAACTTGTTCGCAAACAAAAGTTAATCCTTCTAACTTGACTTCTAAAATCAACTAAACACATGTTCTATATCTATATGATATGCTAACTTAATGATTTAAAACCTGGAAACACGAAGAACACTGTAAAACCGGACATACGCCGTCGTAGTAACACCGCGGGCTGTTTTGGGTTAGTTAATTAAAAACTATGATAAAATTTGATTTAAAACTTGTTCTTCTGGGAAAATGATTTTTCTTATGAACATGAAACTATATCCAAAAATCATGGTTAAACTCAAAGTGGAAGTATGTTTTCTAAAATGGTCATCTAGACGTCGTTCTTTCGACTGAAATGACTACCTTTACAAAAAGGACTTGTAACTTATATTTCCGACTATAAACCTATACTTTTTCTGTTTAGATTCATAAAATAGAGTTCAATATGAAATCATAGCAATTTGATTCACTCAAAACGGATTTAAAATTAAGAAGTTATGGTTAAAACAAGATTGGATAATTTTTCTTGTTGTAGCAACGTGAAAATTGGTAACAAATCTATATTAATCATATCCTAGCTAACTTATATTGTATTATACATATATTCTAATATATTATGTAATCTTGAGATACCATAGACACGTATGTAATTGTTTTGACATATCATATCGACCCATGTGTATATATTATTTGGAACAACCATAGACACTCTATATGCAGTAATGTGGGAGTTAGCTATACAGGGTTGAGGTTGATTTCAAAAATATATATACTTTGAGTTGTGATCTAGCCTGAGACGTGTATACACTGGGTCATGGATTGATTCAAGATAATATATATCAATTTTTTTCTGTACATCTAACGTTGGACAACTAGTTGTAGGTTACTAACGAGGACAGCTGACTTAATAAACTTAAAACATCAAAATGTATTAAAAGTGTTGTAAATATATTTTGAACATACTTTGATATATATGTACATATTTGTTATAGGTTCGTGAATCGATCAGTGGCCAAGTCTTATTTCCGAGGAAGGAAATATCTGTGAAAGTGAGTTATAGTCCCACTTTTAAAATCTAATATTTTTGGGATAAGAATACATGCAGGTTTTATAAATGATTTACAAAATAGACACAAGTACGTGAAACTACATTCTATGGTTGAATTATCGAAATCGAATATGCCCCTTTTTATTAAGTCTGGTAATCTAAGAATTAGGGAACAGACACCCTAATTGACGCGAATCCTAAAGATAGATCTATTGGGCCTAACAAACCCCATCCAAAGTACCGGATGCTTTAGTACTTCGAAATTTATATCATATCCGAAGGGTGTCCCTGAATGATGGGGATATTCTTATATATGCAACTTGTTAATGTCGGTTACCAGGTGTTCACCATATGAATGATTTTTATCTCTATGTATGGGATGTATATTGAAATATGAAATCTTGTGGTCTATTGTTACGATTTGATATATATAGGTTAAACCTGTAACTCACCAACATTTTTTGTTTACCTTTTAAGCATGTTTATTCTCAGGTGATTATTAAGAGCTTCCGCTGTCGCATACTTAAATAAGGACAAGATTTGGAGTCCATGCTTGTATGATATTGTGTAAAAACTGCATTCAAGAAACTTATTTTGTTGTAACATATTTGTATTGTAAACCATTATGTAATAGTCGTGTGTAAACAGGATATTTTAGATTATCATTATTTGATAATCTACGTAAAGCTTTTAAAACCTTTATTGATGAAATAAAGGTTATGGTTTGTTTTAAAATGAATGCAGTCTTTGAAAAACGTCTCATATAGAGGTCAAAACCTCGCAACGAAATCAATTAATATGGAACGTTTTTAATCAATAAGAACGGGACATTTCACAAATAACGCAAAAGCCGGCACAAAATTAATTAAAAACATACCGGTGATTGCATCGTCAGTAGCAGTAGCAGGTGAAATGTCTCGTTCATATTGATTATAAACGTTCCATATTAATTGATTTCGTCGCGAGGTTTTGACCTCTATATGAGACATTTTTCAAAGACTGCATTCATTTTTAAAACAACCATAACCTTTATTTTATCGATAAAGGTTTTAAAAAAAATATTACGTAGATTATCAAATAATGATAATCTAAAATATACCGTTTACACACGACCATTACATAATGGTTTACAATAAAAATATATTACATCGAAATAAGTTTCTTCAATGCAGTTTTTACACAATATCACACAATCATGGACTCCAAATCATGTCCTTATTTTAGTATGCAACAGTGAAAGCTCTTAATAATCACCTGAGAATAAACATGCTTAAAACGTCAACAAAAAATGTTGGAGAGTTATAGGTTTAACCTATATATTATCAAATTAATATAATAGACCACAAGATTTCATTTATTCAATAATCTTACACTCGCAAGTGTATAAAAATCATTCTATGATGAACACCTGGTAACCGACATTAACATAATGCATATAGAATATTCTCCGCATACTCGCAAGTATGTCATAAATTGGCAATCGCAATCACCATATAAATTGAAGTATTAAAGCATTCCAAATTTCAGAATGGGGTTTGTTAGGCCCATAGATCTATCTTTAGGATTCGCTTCAATTAGGGGTTATTTCCCTAATTCTTAAGCTACCAGACTTGAAGGGGCAATATTCGGTTTAATAATCCAACCATAGAATGTAGTTTCGCATACTTGTGTCTATTTTGTAAAATATTTATAAAGTTGCATGTATTCTCATCCCAAAAATATTAGATTTTAAAAGTGGGACTATAACTCACTTTCACAGATTTTTCCTTCGTTGGAAATAAGACTTGGCTACTGGTTGATTCACGAACCTATAAAAAATATGTACATATATATCAAAGTATGATTTAAATATATTCACAACATTTTTTATTACGCTTTTATGATTTAAGTTTGTTAAGTTAGCAGTCCTCGTTAGTAACCTACAACTAGTTTTCCACAGTTAGATGTATTGAAATAAATCAATATATATTATCTCGAATAAATCCACGACCCAGTGTATACAAGTCTCAGGCTAGATCACAACTCAAAGTATATATAATATTTTGGAATCAACCTCAACCCTGTATAGCTAACTCAAATATTACTGCATATAGAGTGTCTATGGTTGTTCCGAAATATATCTATAGATGGGTCGATATGATATGTCAAAATATTGTATATGTGTCTATGGTATCCCAAGAATACATAATATGTATAATACAATATAAATTAGTTAAGATATTTTTAGTCTAGATTTGTTACAAAATTTTTGTAGCTAAAACTAGCTAATTTATCCAATTTTGTTTTACCCATCATTTCTTCGTTTCAAATCCGTTTTGAGTGATTCAAGTTGCTATGGTTTCCAAATGAACTGAAATTTATGAAACTAAATAGAAAAAGTATAAGTTTATTGTCGGAAATACAGGTTACAAGTCATTTTTTAAAGAGGTAGTCATTTCCGTCGAAAGAACGACATCTTGATGACCATTTTGAAAAACATACTTCCACTTTGAGTTTAACCATGATTTTGGGATATAGTTTCATGTTCATAAGAAAAATCATTTTCCCAGAAGAACAACTTTTAAATCAAAGTTTATTATAGTCTTTAATTATCAAACCCAAAACAGCCCACAGTGTTACTACAACAGCGTATGTCCGGTTTTACGGTGTTTTTCGTGTTTCCAGGTTTTAAATCATTAAGTTAGCATATCATATAGATATAGAACATGTTTTTTATTTGATTTTAAAAGTCAAGTTAGAAGGATTAACTTTATTTACGAACAAGTTTAGAATTAACTAAACTATGTTCTAGTGATTACATGTTCAAATCTTCGAATAAGATAGTTTTATATATATGAATCGAATGATGTTATGAATATCATTACTACCTCAAGTTTAGTAGATAAAACTACTGGAAGTGACAAAAATTGATCTAGCTTTAAAGGATTCTTGGATGGCTTGAAAGTTCTTCAAGTAGAATCATGACACGAAAACAAGTTCAAGTAAGATTATCACTCGAAATAAGATTGTTATAGTTATAGAAATTGAACTAAAGTTTGAATATGAGTATTACCATGAATTAGAAAGATATCTTACTGTAAATAAGAAAGATTTCTTAAGATTGGATGATCACTTGAAATGAAGCTTGGAAGTAGACTTGTAAACTTGAGAGTATTCTTGATTTTATGAAACTAGAACTTATAGAATTTATGAAGAACACTTAGAACTTGAAGATAGAACTTGAGAGAGATTAATTAGATGAATAAAATTGAAGAATGAAAGTGTTTGTAGGTGTTTTTAGTCGTTGGTATATGGATTATATATAAAGGATGTGTAAGTTTGTTTTCATGTAAATATTTCATGAATGATTTATAATATTTTTTGTAATTTTGTGAGATATTTCATGCTAGTTGCCAAATAATGGTTCCCACATGTGTAATGACTCAGATGGACTGCTAAGGAGCTGATCATTGAAGTGTATATTGTAGTGACCCGAACTTTTCCATGTTTATATATATTAATTGAGATTGATATTTTCATGATTAAATGTTTCCAACATGTTAAGCAATCAAACTTGTTAAGACTTGATTAATTGAAATATGTTTCATATAGACAATTGACCACCCAAGTTGACCGGTGATTCACGAACGTTAAAACTTGTAAAAACTATATGATGACATATATATGGATATATATATAGTTAACATGATACTATGATAAGTAAACATATCATTAAGTATATTAACAATGAACTACATATGTAAAAACAAGACTACTAACTTAATGATTTTTTAAACGAGACATATATGTAACGATTATCGTTGTAAAGACATTTAATGTATATATATCATATTAAGAGATATTCATACATGATAATATCATGATAATATAATAATTTAAAATCTCATTTGATATTATAAACATTGGGTTAACAACATTTAACAAGATCGTTAACCTAAAGGTTTCAAAACAACACTTACATGTAACAACTAACGATGACTTAACGACTCAGTTAAAATGTATATACATGTAGTGTTTTAATATGTATTTATACACTTTTGAAAGACTTCAATACACTTATCAAAATACTTCTACTTAACAAAAATGCTTACAATTACATCCTCGTTCAGTTTCATCAACAATTCTACTCGTATGCACCCGTATTCGTACTCGTACAATACACAGCTTTTAGATGTATGTACTATTGGTATATACACTCCAATGATCAGCTCTTAGCAGCCCATGTGAGTCACCTAACACATGTGGGAACCATCATTTGGAAACTAGCATGAAATATCTCATAAAATTACAAAAATATGAGTAATCATTCATGACTTATTTACATGAAAACAAAATTACATATCCTTTATATCTAATCCATACACCAACGACCAAAAACACCTACAAACACTTTCATTCTTCAATTTTCTTCATCTAATTGATCTCTCTCAAGTTCTATCTTCAAGTTCTAAGTGTTCTTCATAAATTCTACAAGTTCTAGTTACATAAAATCAAGAATACTTTCAAGTTTGCTAGCTCACTTCCAATCTTGTAAGGTGATCATCCAACCTCAAGAAATCTTTGTTTCTTACAGTAGGTTATCATTCTAATACAAGGTAATAATCATATTCAAACTTTGGTTCAATTTCTATAACTATAACAATCTTATTTCAAGTGATGATCTTACTTGAACTTGTTTTCGTGTCATGATTCTGCTTCAAGAACTTCGAGCCATCCAAGGATCCGTTGAAGCTAGATCCATTTTTCTCTTTTCAAGTAGGTTTATCCAAGTAAATTAAGGTAGTAATGATGTTCATAACATCATTCGATTCATACATATAAAGCTATCTTATTCGAAGGTTTAAACTTGTAATCACTAGAACATAGTTTAGTTAATTCTAAACTTGTTCGCAAACAAAAGTTAATCCTTCTAAATTTACTTTTAAAATCAACTAAACACATGTTCTATATCTATATGATATTCTAACTCAATGATTTAAAACCTGGAAACACGAAAAACATCGTAAAACCGGATTTACGCCGTCGTAGTAACACCGCGGGCTGTTTTGGGTTAGTTAATTAAAAACTATGATAAACTTTGATTTAAAAGTTGTTATTCTGAGAAAATGATTTTTATTATGAACATGAAACTATATCCAAAAATTATGGTTAAACTCAAAGTGGAAGTATGTTTTCTAAAATGGTCATCTAGACGTCGTTCTTTCGACTGAAATGACTACCTTTACAAAAACTACTTGTAACTTATTTTTCTAACTAAAAACCTATACTTTTTCTGTTTAGATTCATAAAATAGAGTTCAATATGAAACCATAGCAATTTGATTCACTCAAAACGGATTTAAAATGAAGAAGTTATGGGTAAAACAAGATTGGATAAATTTTCTCATTTTAGCTACGTGAAAATTGGTAACAAATCTATTCTAACCATAACTTAATCAACTTGTATTGTATATTATGTAATCTTGAGATACCATAGACACGTATACAATGTTTCGACCTATCAAGTCGACACATCTATATATATTTCGGAACAACCATAGACACTCTATATGTGAATGTTGGAGTTAGCTATACAGGGTTGAGGTTGATTCCAATATATATATAGTTTGAGTTGTGATCAATACAGAGATACGTATACACTGGGTCGTGGATTGATTCAAGATAATATTTATCGATTTATTTCTGTACATCTAACTGTGGACAACTAGTTGTAGGTTACTAACGAGGACAGCTGACTTAAAAAAAACTTAAAACATCAAAATATATTAAAAGTGTTGTAAATATATTTTGAACATACTTTGATATATATGTATATATTGTTATAGGTTCGTGAATCAACCAGTGGCCAAGTCTTACTTCCCGACGAAGTAAAAATCTGTGAAAGTGAGTTATAGTCCCACTTTTAAAATCTAATATTTTTGGGATGAGAATACATGCAGGTTTTATAAATGATTTACAAAATAGACACAAGTACGTGAAACTACATTCTATGGTTGAATTATCGAAATCGAATATGCCCCTTTTTATTAAGTCTGGTAATCTAAGAATTAGGGAACAGACACTCTAATTGACGCGAATCCTAAAGATAGATCTATTGGGCCCAACACATCCCATCCAAAGTACCGGATACTTTAGTACTTCGAAATTTATATCATATCCGAAGGGTGTCCCGGAATGATGGGGATATTCTTATATATGCATCTTGTTAATGTCGGTTACCAGGTGTTCACCATATGAATGATTTTTATCTCTATGTATGGGATGTGTATTGAAATATGAAATCTTGTGGTCTATTATTATGATTTAATATATATAGGTTAAACCTATAACTCACCAACATTTTTGTTGACGTTTTAAGCATGTTTATTCTCAGGTGATTATTAAGAGCTTCCGCTGTTGCATACTTAAATAAGGACGAGATTTGGAGTCCATGCTTGTATGATATTGTGTAAAAACTGCATTCAAGAAACTTATTTTGTTGTAATATATTTGTATTGTAAACCATTATGTAATGGTCGTGTGTAAACAGGATATTTTAGATTATCATTATTTGATAATCTACGTAAAGCTTTTTAAACCTTTATTGATGAAATAAAGGTTATGGTTTGTTTTAAAATGAATGCAGTCTTTGAAAAACGTCTCATATAGAGGTCAAAACCTCGCAACGAAATCAATTAATATGGAACGTTTTTAATCAATAAGAACGGGACATTTCAGTTGGTATCCGAGCGTTGGTCTTAGAGAACCAGAATTTTACATTAGTGTGTCTTATCGAGTTTGTTAGGATGCATTAGTGAGTCTGGACTTCGACCGTGTTTACTTGAAAAATGATTGCTTAACAAATTTTGTTGGAAACTATATATTTTTAACATGTGAATATTGTAGTGACCCGAACTTTTCCATGTTTATATATATTAATTGAGATTGATGTTTACATGATTAAATGTTTCCAACATGTTAAGCAATCAAACTTGTTAAGACTTGATTAATTGAAATAGGTTTCATATAGACAATTGACCACCCAAGTTGACCGGTGATTCACGAACGTTAAAACTTGTAAAAAAAACTATATGATGACATATATATGGTTATATATATAGTTAACATGATATTATGATAAGTAAACATATCATTAATTATATTAACAATGAACTACATATGTAAAAACAAGACTACTAACTTAATGATTTTGAAACGAGACATATATGTAACGTTTATCGTTGTAACGACATTTAATGTATATATATCATATTAAGAGATATTCGTACATCATAATATCATGATAATATAATAATTTAAAATCTCTTTTGTTATTATAAACATTGGGTTAACAACATTTAACAAGATCGTTAACCTAAAGGTTTCAAAACAACACTTACATGTAACGACTAACGATGACTTAACGACTCAGTTAAAATGTATATACATGTAGTGTTTTAATATGTATTTATACACTTTTGAAAGACTTCAATACACTTATCAAAATACTTCTACTTAACAAAAATGCTTACAATTACATTCTCGTTCAGTTTCATCAACAATTCTACTCGTATGCACCCGTATTCGTACTCGTACAATACACAGCTTTTAGATGTATGTACTATTGATATATACACTCCAATGATCAGCTCTTAGCAGCCCATGTGAGTCACCTAACACATGTGGGAACCATCATTTGGCAACTAGCATGAAATATCTCATAAGATTACAAAAATATGAGTAATCATTCATGACTTATTTACATGAAAACAAAATTACATATCCTTTATATCTAATCCATACACCAACGACCAAAAACACCTACAAACACTTTCATTCTTCAATTTTCTTCATCTAATTGAACTCTCTCAAGTTCTATCTTCAAGTTCTAAGTGTTCTTCATAAATTCCAAAAGTTCTAGTTTCATAAAATCAAGAATACTTTCAAGTTTGCTAGCTCACTTCCAATCTTGTAAGGTGATCATCCAACCTCAAGAAATCTTTGTTTCTTACAGTAGGTTATCATTCTAATACAAGGTAATAATCATATTCAAACTTTGGTTCAATTTCTATAACTATAACAATCTTATTTCAAGTGATGATCTTACTTGAACTTGTTTTCGTGTCATGATTTTGCTTCAAGAACTTTGAGCCATCCAAGGATCCATTGAAGCTAGATCCATTTTTATCTTTTCCAGTAGGTTCATCCAAGGAACTTAAGGTAGTAATGATGTTCATAACATCATTCGATTCATACATATAAAGCTATCTTATTCGAAGGTTTAAACTTGTAATCACTAGAACATAGTTTAGTTAATTCTAAACTTGTTCGCAAACAAAAGTTAATCCTTCTAACTTGACTTTTAAAATCAACTAAACACATGTTCTATATCTATATGATATGCTAACTTAATGATTTAAAACCTGGAAACACGAAAAACACCGTAAAACCGGATTTACGCCGTCGTAGTAACACCGCGGGCTGTTTTGGGTTAGTTAATTAAAAACTATGATAAACTTTGATTTAAAAGTTGTTATTCTGAGAAAATGATTTTTATTATGAACATGAAACTATATCCAAAAATTATGGTTAAACTCAAAGTGGAAGTATGTTTTCTAAAATGGTCATCTAGACGTCGTTCTTTCGACTGAAATGACTACCTTTACAAAAATGACTTGTAACTTATTTTTCCGACTAGAAACCTATACTTTTTTTGTTTAGATTCATAAAATAGAGTTCAATATGAAACCATAGCAATTTGATTCACTCAAAACGGATCTAAAATGAAGAAGTTATGGGTAAAACAAGATTGGATAATTTTTTCTCATTTTAGCTACGTGAAAATTGGTAACAAATCTATTCCAACCATAACTTAATCAACTTGTATTATATATTATGTAATCTTGAGATACCATAGACACGTATACAATGTTTCGACCTATCATGTCGACACATCTATATATATTTCGGAACAACCATAGACACTCTATATGTGAATGTTGGAGTTAGCTATACAGGGTTGAGGTTGATTCCAAAATATATATAGTTTGAGTTGTGATCAATACTGAGATACGTATACACTGGGTCGTGGATTGATTCAAGATAATATTTATCGATTTATTTCTGTACATCTAACTGTGGACAACTAGTTGTAGGTTACTAACGAGGACAGCTGACTTAATAAACTTAAAACATCAAAATATATTAAAAGTGTTGTAAATATATTTTGAACATACTTTGATATATATGTATATATTGTTATAGGTTCGTGAATCAACCAGTGGCCAAGTCTTACTTCCCGACGAAGTAAAAATCTGTGAAAGTGAGTTATAGTCCCACTTTTAAAATCTAATATTTTTGGGATGAGAATACATGCAGGTTTTATAAATGATTTACAAAATAGACACAAGTACGTGAAACTACATTCTATGGTTGAATTATCGAAATCGAATATGCCCCTTTTTATTAAGTCTGGTAATCTAAGAATTAGGGAACAGACACCCTAATTGACGCGAATCCTAAAGATAGATCTATTGGGCCTAACAAACCCCATCCAAAGTACCGGATGCTTTAGTACTTCGAAATTTATATCATATCCGAAGGGTGTCCCGGAATGATGGGGATATTCTTATATATGCATCTTGTTATTGTCGGTTACCAGGTGTTCACCATATGAATGATTTTTATCTCTATGTATGGGATGTGTATTGAAATATGAAATCTTGTGGTCTATTGTTACGATTTGATATATATAGGTTAAACCTATAACTCACCAACATTTTTGTTGACGTTTTAAGCATGTTTATTCTCAGGTGATTATTAAGAGCTTCCGCTGTCGCATACTTAAATAAGGACAAGATTTGGAGTCCATGCTTGTATGATATTGTGTAAAAACTGCATTCAAGAAACTTATTTTGTTGTAACATATTTGTATTGTAAACCATTATGTAATGGTCGTGTGTAAACAGGATATTTTAGATTATCATTATTTGATAATCTACGTAAAGCTTTTTAAACCTTTATTGATGAAATAAAGGTTATGGTTTGTTTAAAAATGAATGCAGTCTTTGAAAAACGTCTCATATAGAGGTCAAAACCTCGCAACGAAATCAATTAATATGGAACGTTTTTAATCAATAAGAACGGGACATTTCAGTTGGTATCCGAGCGTTGGTCTTAGAGAACCAGAAAATTTGCAATAGTGTGTCTTATCGAGTTTGTTAGGATGCATTAGTGAGTCTGGACTTCGACCGTGTTTTCTTTAAAAATGATTGCTTAACATTTTTGTTGGAAACTATATATTTTTAACATATGAATATTATGTGATATATTAATCTCTTAACGTGTTTGATATTATGTGATAGATGTCTACCTCTAGAACAAGTCCCATTGACTCACCTAATAATAATGAAGAGTCAAATGTAAATTGGAATGATTTGTGGACTGATTCACAAGTTCCCGAAGAGGAACCGGAAGAAGAGTCGGAACCGGAAGAAGAATCGGAACCGGAAGAAGAATCGGAACCGGATGAAGAAATAGAACCGGTGGGGGAAATAATAAAACGGTTAAGTAAAAGAAAATCCTCAACCAACCGACCAAAGTTAATTATGGTCAATGGTGTTTCCGCCAAGGAAGCAAAATATTGGGAGGATTACCAATTCTCCGATGAATCGGATTCCGACGAGAATTCCGATGATGTTATAGAAATTACCCCAACTGAATTTAAAAAGGCAAAAGAAAATAATAAGGGAAAGGGCATAAAAATAGAGAAATCTAATTCCAACCCCGATGAACTTTATATGTATCGTCAACCCCCGAAGTCCTTAAGTTGTAACAATGACCCGGGAACCTCTAAACCACCAGGTTTTTCTAAACCAATGTGGACAACGACGGCTCGTATTAGGGGAACATCATATATCCCTAGAAACTTGGCAAAACGAACCAAAACCGAAGAAGAAGAAACGAGCGAGTCGGAATAAGATAGTTGTATTCGTGTGGTGTAATATATGGAATATAGTGTTCTTATGCTTTATGATATATGTAAAAATTGCTTGTATTAATAAGTATTTTTTTTATGAATCTAACTCTTGTCTATTTTACAGTTTAAAAACACAAAATGGATAGACAACCCAATATTTTAAGAGACCTACCCGGAGACATGATTGATGAAATCTTGTCTAGAGTCGGCCAGAATTCTTCGGCACAACTATTTAAGGCGAGATCAGTTTGTAAGACATTCGAAGAACGTTCCAAGAATGTCTTGGTTTATAAGAGACTTTCGTTTGAAAGATGGGGGATATCACATTGGGAAACCCATAAGTTACGATGTGTTTACTTTGACGCATATATTGCGGGGAACCCAAATGCTATTTTACGCAACGGGTTAAGAAATTATTTTGACTCAATATATCCGAATATTGGACTTCGTGATTTAGAAAAAGCGGCTAACATGCAACATAAAGAAGCATGTTATGCTTACGGATTAGTAATGTTCGCTTCTCACCAAAGTGAGAACAAGAACATCGGGCTACAACTATTAAACAAAACGTTTCCACAAGTGACGGAGTCGGTAATTGGGGTAAGAAATGAGGTTTTTAGATTATTACGGGACTGTTGGACATTACGTAACCCTCGTCCCTTTGATGACGTTACAACACGCTGTCTTATCAACGGCCATAACGGTTATGTTGCACAAGACCAAGGATGGGAAGTAGTCCTAGTAAAACCAGAATGCATGACTTGTTTCTGGACGTATGAATTACGTGTCTTTATTGCCTTTGCTGAACGACTTGTGTACTAGCTAGAATTGTCTTCACAACTATCTTGTATCAAAGTTATTGTGTGCTATATTTCATGCTTTATGTAAAATAAGCGGTATTGTAAGTTTGTAAAATATTGTATAAAAGTTTGAACGCGAAATATTATTATAATCAGTTTTTCATATAGAATTGTAGTAGTTGAATTGTATATTAGCTACTAAGTATGAACTTAACGGGTAGGTACTACCCGAATTTAAACTTATAAAACGCTAATATGAAGAAAAAGCTTTTATAAATGAGTTCATATTATGCTACGAAATACTATTAACTACTCTTAATATTCTGTATGATTAACTTGTTCCATTTAACTATTTTGAAGGAAATGGCACCGACTACTCGACACACCGTGAATATGAATGAAGAGGAATTCCGTACTTTTCTAGCTTCAAACATAGCCGCAGTACAGGCTGCGCTACATACCAACAATAACCTTGGATCTAGCAGTACAGGAAATCGTGTAGGATGCACCTACAAAGAATTCACTGCCTGCAAACCTTTGGAATTTGATGGAACCGAAGGACCGATCGGATTGAAACGGTGGACCGAGAAGGTTGAATCGGTGTTTGCCATAAGTAAGTGTACTGAAGAGGACAAAGTGAAGTACGCTACGCATACCTTCACAGGTTCTGCGTTAACATGGTGGAATACCTACCTAGAGCAAGTGGGACAAGATGATGCGTATGCACTACCGTGGTCAGCATTCAAGCACTTGATGAACGAGAAGTACCGTCCCAGAACCGAGGTCAATAAGCTCAAGACAGAACTTAGAGGGTTACGAACCCAAGGATTTGATATTACCACATACGAAAGACGATTCACAGAATTGTGCCTATTGTGTCCGGGAGCATTCGAAGATGAGGAAGAGAAGATCGACGCGTTTGTGAAAGGATTACCGGAAAGAATCCAAGAAGATATAAGTTCACACGAGCCCGCCTCCATACAACAGGCATGTAGAATGGCTCACAAACTAGTGAACCAGATTGAAGAAAGAATTAAAGAACAGACTGCTGAAGAGGCCAATGTGAAGCAAGTCAAAAGAAAGTGGGAGGAAAACGGTGATAAGAATCACCAATACAACAACAACAGCAATTACAACAATAATCGCAACAATTATCCCAACAATCGCAACATCAATCGCAACTACAACAAACGGCCCAACAACAACAACAACAACAACAACAACAGCAACTACAACAATCATCCCAACAACAATAATAACCGCAACAACAACAACAATCAGAAGCAACTATGCCAAAGGTGTGAAAAGAATCACTCGGGGTTCTGCACCAAATTTTGCAACAAGTGTAAAAGAAATGGTCATAGCGCGGCGAAGTGTGAGGTCTACGGACCAGGGGTTAATAGAACGAAAGGAACAAATGGTGTCGGAACGAGTAATGGCGGAGCAAGTAGTGTCGGAGCAAGTTATGCCAATGTAGTTTGTTATAAATGTGGAAAACCAGGCCACATTATTAGAAATTGCCCGAACCAGGAGAACACGAATGGACAAGGCCGTGGAAGAGTTTTCAATATTAATGCGGTAGAGGCACAGGAAGACCCGGAGCTTGTTACGGGTACGTTTCTTATTGACAATAAATCTGCTTACGTTTTATTTGATTCGGGTGCGGATAGAAGCTATATGAGTAGAGATTTTTGTGCTAAATTAAGTTGTCCATTGACGCCTTTGGATAGTAAATTTTTACTCGAATTAGCAAATGGTAAATTAATTTCAGCAGATAATATATGTCGGAATCGAGAAATTAAACTGGTTAGCGAAACATTTAAGATTGATTTGATACCAGTAGAGTTAGGGAGTTTTGATGTGATAATCGGTATGGACTGGTTGAAAGAAGTGAAAGCGGAGATCGTTTGTTACAAAAATGCAATTCGCATTATACGAGAAAAAGGAAAACCCTTAATGGTGTACGGAGAAAAGGACAACACGAAGCTACATCTTATTAGTAATTTGAAGGCACAAAAACTAATAAGAAAAGGTTGCTATGCTGTTCTAGCACACGTCGAGAAAGTACAAACTGAAGAAAAGAGCATCAATGATGTTCCCATTGCAAAAGAATTTCCCGATGTATTTCCGAAAGAATTACCGGGATTACCCCCACATCGATCCGTTGAATTTCAAATAGATCTTGTACCAGGAGCTGCACCAATAGCTCGTGCTCCTTACAGACTCGCACCCAGCGAGATGAAAGAACTGCAAAGCCAATTACAAGAACTTTTAGAGCGTGGTTTCATTCGACCAAGCACATCACCGTGGGGAGCTCCTGTTTTGTTTGTCAAGAAGAAAGATGGTACATTCAGGTTGTGTATCGACTACCGAGAGTTGAACAAACTTACCATCAAGAACCGCTACCCATTACCGAGAATCAACGACTTATTTGATCAACTACAAGGCTCGTCTGTTTATTCAAAGATTGACTTACGTTCCGGGTATCATCAAATGCGGGTGAAAGAAGATGATATTCCAAAGACTGCTTTCAGAACACGTTACGGTCATTACGAGTTTATGGTCATGCCGTTTGGTTTAACTAATGCACCAGCTGTGTTCATGGACCTTATGAACCGAGTGTGTGGACCATACCTTGACAAGTTTGTCATTGTTTTCATTGATGACATACTTATTTACTCAAAGAATGACCAAGAACACGGTGAACATTTGAGAAAGGTGTTAGAAGTATTGAGGAAGGAAGAATTGTACGCTAAGTTTTCAAAGTGTGCATTTTGGTTGGAAGAAGTTCAATTCCTCGGTCACATAGTGAACAAAGAAGGTATTAAGGTGGATCCGGCAAAGATAGAAACTGTTGAAAAGTGGGAAACCCCGAAAACTCCGAAACACATACGCCAGTTTTTAGGACTAGCTGGTTACTACAGAAGGTTCATCCAAGACTTTTCCAGAATAGCAAAACCCTTGACTGCATTAACGCATAAAGGGAAGAAATTTGAATGGAATGATGAACAAGAGAAAGCGTTTCAGTTATTGAAGAAAAAGCTAACTACGGCACCTATATTGTCATTGCCTGAAGGGAATGATGATTTTGTGATTTATTGTGACGCATCAAAGCAAGGTCTCGGTTGTGTATTAATGCAACGAACGAAGGTGATTGCTTATGCGTCTAGACAATTGAAGATTCACGAACAAAATTATACGACGCATGATTTGGAATTAGGCGCGGTTGTTTTTGCATTAAAGACTTGGAGGCACTACTTATATGGGGTCAAAAGTATTATATATACCGACCACAAAAGTCTTCAACACATATTTAATCAGAAACAACTGAATATGAGGCAGCGTAGGTGGATTGAATTATTGAATGATTACGATTTTGAGATTCGTTACCACCCGGGGAAGGCAAATGTGGTAGCCGATGCCTTGAGCAGGAAGGATAGAGAACCCATTCGAGTAAAATCTATGAATATAATGATTCATAATAACATTACTACTCAAATAAAGGAGGCGCAACAAGGAGTTTTAAAAGAGGGAAATTTAAAGGATGAAATACCCAAAGGATCGGAGAAGCATCTTAATATTCGGGAAGACGGAACCCGGTATAGGGCTGAAAGGATTTGGGTACCAAAATTTGGAGATATGAGAGAAATGGTACTTAGAGAAGCTCATAAAACCAGATACTCAATACATCCTGGAACGGGGAAGATGTACAAGGATCTCAAGAAACATTTTTGGTGGCCGGGTATGAAAGCCAATGTTGCTAAATACGTAGGAGAATGTTTGACGTGTTCTAAGGTTAAAGCTGAGCATCAGAAACCATCAGGTCTACTTCAACAACCCGAAATCCCGGAATGGAAATGGGAAAACATTACCATGGATTTCATCACTAAATTGCCAAGGACTGCAAGTGGTTTTGATACTATTTGGGTAATAGTTGATCGTCTCACCAAATCAGTACACTTCCTACCAATAAGAGAAGATGACAAGATGGAGAAGTTAGCACGACTGTATTTGAAGGAAGTCGTCTCCAGACATGGAATACCAATCTCTATTATCTCTGATAGGGATGGCAGATTTATTTCAAGATTCTGGCAGACATTACAGCAAGCATTAGGAACTCGTCTAGACATGAGTACTGCCTATCATCCACAAACTGATGGGCAGAGCGAAAGGACGATACAAACGCTTGAAGACATGCTACGAGCATGTGTTATTGATTTCGGAAACAGTTGGGATCGACATCTACCGTTAGCAGAATTTTCCTACAACAACAGCTACCATTCAAGCATTGAGATGGCGCCGTTTGAAGCACTTTATGGTAGAAAGTGCAGGTCTCCGATTTGTTGGAGTGAGGTGGGGGATAGACAGATTACGGGCCCGGAGATTATACAAGAAACTACCGAGAAGATCATCCAAATTCAACAACGGTTGAAAACCGCCCAAAGTCGACAAAAGAGCTACGCTGACATTAAAAGAAAAGATATAGAATTTGAAATTGGAGAGATGGTCATGCTTAAAGTTTCACCTTGGAAAGGCGTTGTTCGATTTGGTAAACGAGGGAAATTAAATCCAAGGTATATTGGACCATTCAAGATTATTGATCGTGTCGGACCAGTAGCTTACCGACTTGAGTTACCTCAACAACTCGCGGCTGTACATAACACTTTCCACGTCTCGAATTTGAAGAAATGTTTTGCTAAAGAAGATCTCACAATTCCGTTAGATGAAATCCAAATCAACGAAAAACTCCAATTCATCGAAGAACCCGTCGAAATAATGGATCGTGAGGTTAAAAGACTTAAGCAAAACAAGATACCAATTGTTAAGGTTCGATGGAATGCTCGTAGAGGACCCGAGTTCACCTGGGAGCGTGAAGATCAGATGAAGAAGAAATACCCGCATCTATTTCCAGAAGATTCGTCAACACCTTCAACAGCTTAAAATTTCGGGACGAAATTTATTTAACGGGTAGGTACTGTAGTGACCCGAACTTTTCCATGTTTATATATATTAATTGAGATTGATGTTTACATGATTAAATGTTTCCAACATGTTAAGCAATCAAACTTGTTAAGACTTGATTAATTGAAATAGGTTTCATATAGACAATTGACCACCCAAGTTGACCGGTGATTCACGAACGTTAAAACTTGTAAAAAAAACTATATGATGACATATATATGGTTATATATATAGTTAACATGATATTATGATAAGTAAACATATCATTAATTATATTAACAATGAACTACATATGTAAAAACAAGACTACTAACTTAATGATTTTGAAACGAGACATATATGTAACGTTTATCGTTGTAACGACATTTAATGTATATATATCATATTAAGAGATATTCGTACATCATAATATCATGATAATATAATAATTTAAAATCTCTTTTGTTATTATAAACATTGGGTTAACAACATTTAACAAGATCGTTAACCTAAAGGTTTCAAAACAACACTTACATGTAACGACTAACGATGACTTAACGACTCAGTTAAAATGTATATACATGTAGTGTTTTAATATGTATTTATACACTTTTGAAAGACTTCAATACACTTATCAAAATACTTCTACTTAACAAAAATGCTTACAATTACATTCTCGTTCAGTTTCATCAACAATTCTACTCGTATGCACCCGTATTCGTACTCGTACAATACACAGCTTTTAGATGTATGTACTATTGATATATACACTCCAATGATCAGCTCTTAGCAGCCCATGTGAGTCACCTAACACATGTGGGAACCATCATTTGGCAACTAGCATGAAATATCTCATAAGATTACAAAAATATGAGTAATCATTCATGACTTATTTACATGAAAACAAAATTACATATCCTTTATATCTAATCCATACACCAACGACCAAAAACACCTACAAACACTTTCATTCTTCAATTTTCTTCATCTAATTGAACTCTCTCAAGTTCTATCTTCAAGTTCTAAGTGTTCTTCATAAATTCCAAAAGTTCTAGTTTCATAAAATCAAGAATACTTTCAAGTTTGCTAGCTCACTTCCAATCTTGTAAGGTGATCATCCAACCTCAAGAAATCTTTGTTTCTTACAGTAGGTTATCATTCTAATACAAGGTAATAATCATATTCAAACTTTGGTTCAATTTCTATAACTATAACAATCTTATTTCAAGTGATGATCTTACTTGAACTTGTTTTCGTGTCATGATTTTGCTTCAAGAACTTTGAGCCATCCAAGGATCCATTGAAGCTAGATCCATTTTTATCTTTTCCAGTAGGTTCATCCAAGGAACTTAAGGTAGTAATGATGTTCATAACATCATTCGATTCATACATATAAAGCTATCTTATTCGAAGGTTTAAACTTGTAATCACTAGAACATAGTTTAGTTAATTCTAAACTTGTTCGCAAACAAAAGTTAATCCTTCTAACTTGACTTTTAAAATCAACTAAACACATGTTCTATATCTATATGATATGCTAACTTAATGATTTAAAACCTGGAAACACGAAAAACACCGTAAAACCGGATTTACGCCGTCGTAGTAACACCGCGGGCTGTTTTGGGTTAGTTAATTAAAAACTATGATAAACTTTGATTTAAAAGTTGTTATTCTGAGAAAATGATTTTTATTATGAACATGAAACTATATCCAAAAATTATGGTTAAACTCAAAGTGGAAGTATGTTTTCTAAAATGGTCATCTAGACGTCGTTCTTTCGACTGAAATGACTACCTTTACAAAAATGACTTGTAACTTATTTTTCCGACTAGAAACCTATACTTTTTTTGTTTAGATTCATAAAATAGAGTTCAATATGAAACCATAGCAATTTGATTCACTCAAAACGGATCTAAAATGAAGAAGTTATGGGTAAAACAAGATTGGATAATTTTTTCTCATTTTAGCTACGTGAAAATTGGTAACAAATCTATTCCAACCATAACTTAATCAACTTGTATTATATATTATGTAATCTTGAGATACCATAGACACGTATACAATGTTTCGACCTATCATGTCGACACATCTATATATATTTCGGAACAACCATAGACACTCTATATGTGAATGTTGGAGTTAGCTATACAGGGTTGAGGTTGATTCCAAAATATATATAGTTTGAGTTGTGATCAATACTGAGATACGTATACACTGGGTCGTGGATTGATTCAAGATAATATTTATCGATTTATTTCTGTACATCTAACTGTGGACAACTAGTTGTAGGTTACTAACGAGGACAGCTGACTTAATAAACTTAAAACATCAAAATATATTAAAAGTGTTGTAAATATATTTTGAACATACTTTGATATATATGTATATATTGTTATAGGTTCGTGAATCAACCAGTGGCCAAGTCTTACTTCCCGACGAAGTAAAAATCTGTGAAAGTGAGTTATAGTCCCACTTTTAAAATCTAATATTTTTGGGATGAGAATACATGCAGGTTTTATAAATGATTTACAAAATAGACACAAGTACGTGAAACTACATTCTATGGTTGAATTATCGAAATCGAATATGCCCCTTTTTATTAAGTCTGGTAATCTAAGAATTAGGGAACAGACACCCTAATTGACGCGAATCCTAAAGATAGATCTATTGGGCCTAACAAACCCCATCCAAAGTACCGGATGCTTTAGTACTTCGAAATTTATATCATATCCGAAGGGTGTCCCGGAATGATGGGGATATTCTTATATATGCATCTTGTTATTGTCGGTTACCAGGTGTTCACCATATGAATGATTTTTATCTCTATGTATGGGATGTGTATTGAAATATGAAATCTTGTGGTCTATTGTTACGATTTGATATATATAGGTTAAACCTATAACTCACCAACATTTTTGTTGACGTTTTAAGCATGTTTATTCTCAGGTGATTATTAAGAGCTTCCGCTGTCGCATACTTAAATAAGGACAAGATTTGGAGTCCATGCTTGTATGATATTGTGTAAAAACTGCATTCAAGAAACTTATTTTGTTGTAACATATTTGTATTGTAAACCATTATGTAATGGTCGTGTGTAAACAGGATATTTTAGATTATCATTATTTGATAATCTACGTAAAGCTTTTTAAACCTTTATTGATGAAATAAAGGTTATGGTTTGTTTAAAAATGAATGCAGTCTTTGAAAAACGTCTCATATAGAGGTCAAAACCTCGCAACGAAATCAATTAATATGGAACGTTTTTAATCAATAAGAACGGGACATTTCAAATATTGTGTGATATATTAATCTCTTAACGCGTTTGATATTATGTGATAGATGTCTACCTCTAGAACAAGTCCCATTGACTCACCTAATAATAATGAAGAGTCAAATGTAAATTGGAATGATTCGTGGATTGATTCACAAGTTCCCGAAGAGGAACCGGAAGAAGAGTCGGAACCGGAAGAAGAGTCGGAACCGGAAGAAGAATCGGAACCGGAAGAAGAATCGGAACCGGTGGGGGAAATAATAAAACGGTTAAGCAAAAGAAAATCCTCAACCAACCGACCAAGGTTAATTATGGTCAATGGTGTTTCCGCCAAGGAAGCAAAATATTGGGAGGATTACCAATTCTCCGATGAATCGGATTCCGACGAGAATTCCGATGATGTTATAGAAATTACCCCAACTGAATTTAAAAAGGCAAAAGAAAATAATAAGGGAAAGGGCATAAAAATAGAGAAATCTAATTCCAACCCCGATGAACTTTATATGTATAGTCAACCCCCGAAGTCCTTAAGTTGTAACAATGACCCGGGAACCTCTAAACCACCAGGTTTTTTCTAAACCAATGTGGAAAACGACTGCTAGTATTAGGGGAACATCATATATCCCTAGAAACTTGGCAAAACGAACCAAAACCGAAGAAGAAGAAACAAGCGAGTCGGAATAAGATAGTTGTATTCGTGTGGTGTAATATATGTAATATAGTGTGCTTATGCTTTATGATATATGTAAAAATTGCTTGTATTAATAAGTATTTTTTTTTATGAATCTAACTCTTGTTTATTTTACAGTATAAAAACACAAAATGGATAGACAACCCAATATTTTAAGAGACCTACCCGGAGACATGATTGATGAAATCTTGTCTAGAGTCGGTCAGAATTTTTCGGCACAACTATTTAAGGCGAGATCAGTTTGTAAGACATTCGAAGAACGTTCCAAGAATGCCTTGGTTTATAAAAGGCTTTCATTCGAAAGATGGGGGATATCACATTGGGAAATCCATAAGTTACGATGTGTTTACTTTGACGCATATATTGCGGGGAACCCAAATGCTATTTTACGCAATGGGTTAAGAAATTATTTTGACTCAATATATCCGAATATTGGACTTCGTGATTTAGAAAAAGCGGCTAACATGCAACATAAAGAAGCATGTTATGCTTACGGATTAGTAATGTTCGCTTCTCACCAAAGTGAGAACAAGAACATCGGGCTACAACTATTAAACAAAACGTTCCCACAAGTGACGGAGTCGGTAATTGGGGTAAGAAATGAGGTTTTTAGATTGTTACGGGACTGTTGGACATTACGTAACCCTCGTCCCTTTGACGATGTTACAACACGCTGTCTTTTCAACGGCCATAACGGTTATGTTCCACAAGACCAAGGATGGGAAGTAATCCTAGTAAAACCAGAATGCATGACTTGTTTCTGGACGTATGAATTACGTGTCTTTATTGCCTTTGCTGAACGACTTGTGTACTAGCTAGAATTATCTTCACAACCATCTTGCATCAAATTTATTGTGTGCTATATTTCATGCTATATGTAAAATAAGCGGTATTGTAAGTTTGTAAAATATTGTGTTAAAATTTGAACGCGAAATATTATTATAATCAGTTTTTCATATAGAATTGTAGTAGTTGAATTGTATATTAGCTACTAAGTATGAACTTAACGGGTAGGTACTACCCGAATTTAAACTTATAAAACGCTAATATGAAGAAAAAGCTTTTATAAATGAGTTTATATTATGCTACGAAATACTATTAACTACTCTTAATATTCTGTATGATTAACTTGTTCCATTTGAATATTTTGAAGGAAATGGCACCGACTACTCGACACACCGTGAATATGAATGAAGAGGAATTCCGTACTTTTCTAGCTTCAAACATAGCTGCAGTACAGGCTGCGCTACATACCAACAATAACCTTGGATCTAGCAGTACAGGAAATCGTGTAGGATGCACCTACAAAGAATTCACTGCCTGCAAACCTTTGGAATTTGATGGAACCGAAGGACCGATCGGATTGAAACGTTGGACCGAGAAGGTCGAATCGGTGTTTGCCATAAGTAAGTGTACTGAAGAGGACAAAGTGAAGTACGCTACGCATACCTTCACAGGTTCTGCGTTAACATGGTGGAATACCTATCTAGAGCAAGTGGGACAAGACGATGCGTACGCACTACCGTGGTCAGCATTCAAGCACTTGATGAACGAGAAGTACCGTCCCAGAACCGAGGTCAATAAGCTCAAGACAGAACTTAGAGGGTTACGAACCCAAGGATTTGATATTACCATGTACGAAAGACGATTCACAGAATTGTGCCTATTGTGTCCGGGAGCATTCGAAGATGAGGAAGAGAAGATCGACGCGTTTGTGAACGGATTACCGGAAAGAATCCAAGAAGATATAAGTTCACACAAGCCCGCCTCCATACAACAGGCATGTAGAATGGCTCACAAACTAGTGAACCAGATTGAAGAAAGAATTAAAGAACAGACTGCTGAAGAGGCCAATGTGAAGCAAGTCAAAAGAAAGTGGGAGGAAAACGGTGATAAGAATCACCAATACAACAACAATAGCAATTACAACAATTATCCCAACAATCGCAACATCAATCGCAACTACAACAAACGGCCCAACAACAACAACAACAACAACAACAACAACAACAACAACAACAACAACAACAACAACAACAACAACAACAACAACAACAACAACAACAACAACAACAACAACAACAACAACAACAACAACAACAACAACAACAACAACAACAACAACAACAACAACAACAACAACAACAACAACAACAACAACAACAACAACAACAACAACAACAACAACAACAACAACAACAACAACAACAACAACAACAACAACAACAACAACAACAACAGCAACAGCAACAGCAACTACAACAATCATCCCAACAACAATAATAACCGCAACAACAACAACAATCAGAAGCAGCTATGCCAAAGGTGTGAAAAGTATCACTCGGGGTTCTGCACCAAATTTTGCAACAAGTGTAAAAGAAATGGTCATAGCGTGGCGAAGTGTGAGGTCTACGGACCAGGGGTTAATAGAATGAAAGGAACAAATGGTGTCGGAACGAGTAATGGTGGAGCAAGTAGTGTCGGAGCAAGTTATGCCAATGTAGTTTGTTATAAATGTGGAAAACCGGGCCACATTATTAGAAATTGCCCGAACCAGGAGAACACAAATGGACAAGGCCGCGGAAGAGTTTTCAATATTAATGCGGCAGAGGCACAGGAAGACCCGGAGCTTGTTACGGGTACGTTTCTTATTGACAATAAATCTGCTTACGTTTTATTTGATTCGGGTGCGGATAGAAGCTATATGAGTAGAGATTTTTGTGCTAAATTAAGTTGTCCATTGATGCCTTTGGATAGTAAATTTTTACTCGAATTAGCAAATGGTAAATTAATTTCAGCAGATAATATATGTCGGAATCGAGAAATTAAACTGGTTAGCGAAACATTTAAGATTGATTTGATACCAGTAGAGTTAGGGAGTTTTGATGTGATAATCGGTATGGACTGGTTGAAAGAAGTGAAAGCAGAGATCGTTTGTTACAAAAATGCAATTCGCATTATACGAGAAAAAGGAAAACCCTTAATGGTGTACGGAGAAAAGGGCAACACGAAGCTACATCTTATTAGTAATTTGAAGGCACAAAAACTAATAAGAAAAGGTTGCTATGCTGTTCTAGCACACGTCGAGAAAGTACAAACTGAAGAAAAGAGCATCAATGATGTTCCCATTGCAAAAGAATTTCCCGATGTATTTCCGAAAGAATTACCGGGATTACCCCCACATCGATCCGTTGAATTTCAAATAGATCTTGTACCAGGAGCTGCACCAATAGCTCGTGCTCCTTACAGACTCGCACCCAGCGAGATGAAAGAACTGCAAAGCCAATTACAAGAACTTTTAGACCGTAGTTTCATTCGACCAAGCACATCACCGTGGGGAGCTCCTGTTTTGTTTGTCAAGAAGAAAGATGGTACATTCAGGTTGTGTATCGACTACCGAGAGTTGAACAAACTTACCATCAAGAACCGCTACCCACTACCGAGAATCGATGACTTATTTGATCAACTACAAGGCTCGTCTGTTTATTCAAAGATTGACTTACGTTCCGGGTATCATCAAATGCGGGTGAAAGAAGATGATATTCCAAAGACTGCTTTCAGAACACGTTACGGTCATTACGAGTTTATGGTCATGCCGTTTGGTTTAACTAATGCACCAGCTGTGTTCATGGACCTTATGAACCGAGTGTGTGGACCATACCTTGACAAGTTTGTCATTGTTTTCATTGATGACATACTTATTTACTCAAAGAATGACCAAGAACACGGTGAACATTTGAGAAAGGTGTTAGAAGTATTGAGGAAGGAAGAATTGTACGCTAAGTTTTCAAAGTGTGCATTTTGGTTGGAAGAAGTTCAATTCCTCGGTCACATAGTGAACAAAGAAGGTATTAAGGTGGATCCGGCAAAGATAGAAACTGTTGAAAAGTGGGAAACCCCAAAAACTCCAAAACACATACGCCAGTTTTTAGGACTAGCTGGTTACTACAGAAGGTTCATCCAAGACTTTTCCAGAATAGCAAAACCCTTGACTGCATTAATGCATAAAGGGAAGAAATTTGAATGGAATGATGAACAAGAGAAAGCGTTTCAGTTATTGAAGAAAAAGCTAACTACGGCACCTATATTGTCATTGCCTGAAGGGAATGATGATTTTGTGACTTATTGTGACGCATCAAAGCAAGGTCTCGGTTGTGTATTAATGCAACGAACGAAGGTGATTGCTTATGCGTCTAGACAATTGAAGATTCACGAACAAAATTATACGACGCATGATTTGGAATTAGGCGCGGTTGTTTTTGCATTAAAGACTTGGAGCCATTACTTATATGGGGTCAAAAGTATTATATATACCGACCACAAAAGTCTTCAACACATATTTAATCAGAAACAACTGAATATGAGGGAGCGTAGGTGGATTGAATTGTTGAATGATTATGACTTTGAGATTCGTTACCACCCGGGGAAGGCAAATGTGGTAGCCGATGCCTTGAGCAGGAAGGACAGAGAACCCATTCGAGTAAAATCTATGAATATAATGATTCATAATAACCTTACTACTCAAATAAAGGAGGCACAACAAGGAGTTTTAAAAGAGGGAAATTTAAAGGATGAAATACCCAAAGGATTGGAGAAGCATCTTAATATTCGGGAAGACGGAACCCGGTATAGGGCTGAAAGGATTTGGGTACCAAAATTTGGAGATATGAGAGAAATGGTACTTAGAGAAGCTCATAAAACCAGATACTCAATACATCCTGGAACGGGGAAGATGTACAAGGATCTCAAGAAACATTTTTGGTGACCGGGTATGAAAGTCGATATTGCTAAATACGTAGGAGAATGTTTGACGTGTTCTAAGGTCAAAGCTGAGCATCAGAAACCATCAGGTCTACTTCAACAACCCGAAATCCTGGAATGGAAATGGGAAAACATTACCATGGATTTCATCACTAAATTGCCAAGGACTGCAAGTGGTTTTGATACTATTTGGGTAATAGTTGATCGTCTCACCAAATCAGCACACTTCCTGCCAATAAGAGAAGATGACAAGATGGAGAAGTTAGCACGACTGTATTTGAAGGAAATTGTCTCCAGACATGGAATACCAATCTCTATTATCTCTGATAGGGATGGCAGATTTATTTCAAGATTCTGGCAGACATTACAGCAAGCATTAGGAACTCGTCTAGACATGAGTACTGCCTATCATCCACAAACTGATGGACAGAGCAAAAGGACGATACAAACGCTTGAAGACATGCTACGAGCATGTGTTATTGATTTCGGAAACAGTTGGGATCGACATCTACCATTAGCAGAATTTTCCTACAACAACAGCTACCATTCAAGCATTGAGATGGCGCCGTTTGAAGCACTTTATGGTAGAAAGTGCAGGTCTCCGATTTATTAGAGTGAAGTGGGGGATAGACAGATTACGGGTCCGGAGATTATACAAGAAACTACCGAGAAGATCATCCAAATTCAACAACGGTTGAAATCCGCCCAAAGTCGATAAAAGAGCTACGCTGACATTAAAAGAAAAGATATAGAATTTGATATTGGAGAGATGGTCATGCTTAAAGTTGCACCTTGGAAAGGCGTTGTTCGATTTGGTAAACGAGGGAAATTAAATCCAAGGTATATTGGACCATTCAAGATTATTGATCGTGTCGGACCAGTAGCTTACCGACTTGAGTTACCTCAACAACTCGCGGCTGTACATAACACTTTCCACGTCTCGAATTTGAAGAAATGTTTTGCTAAATAAGATCTCACTATTCCGTTAGATGAAATCCAAATCAACGAAAAACTTCAATTCATCGAAGAACCCGTCGAAATAATGGATCGTGAGGTTAAAAGACTTAAGCAAAACAAGATACCAATTGTTAAGGTTCGATGGAATGCTCGTAGAGGACCCGAGTTCACCTGGAAGCGTGAAGATCAGATGAAGAAGAAATACCCGCATCTATTTCCAGAAGATTCGTCAATACCTTCAACAGCTTAAAATTTCGGGACGAAATTTATTTAACGGGTAGGTACTGTAGTGACCCGAACTTTTCCATGTTTATATATATTAATTGAGATTGATATTTTCATGATTAAATGTTTCCAACATGTTAAGCAATCAAACTTGTTAAGACTTGATTAATTGAAATATGTTTCATATAGACAATTGACCACCCAAGTTGACCGGTGATTCACGAACGTTAAAACTTGTAAAAACTATATGATGACAAATATATGGATATATATATAGTTAACATGATACTATGATAAGTAAACATATCATTAAGTATATTAACAATGAACTACATATGTAAAAACAAGACTACTAACTTAATGATTTTTTAAACGAGACATATATGTAACGATTATCGTTGTAAAGACATTTAATGTATATATATCATATTAAGAGATATTCATACATGATAATATCATGATAATATAATAATTTAAAATCTCATTTGATATTATAAACATTGGGTTAACAACATTTAACAAGATCGTTAACCTAAAGGTTTCAAAACAACACTTACATGTAACGACTAACGATGACTTAACGACTCAGTTAAAATGTATATACATGTAGTGTTTTAATATGTATTTATACACTTTTGAAAGACTTCAATACACTTATCAAAATACTTCTACTTAACAAAAATGCTTACAATTACATCCTCGTTCAGTTTCATCAACAATTCTACTCGTATGCACCCGTATTCGTACTCGTACAATACACAGCTTTTAGATGTATGTACTATTGGTATATACACTCCAATGATCAGCTCTTAGCAGCCCATGTGAGTCACCTAACACATTTGGGAACCATCATTTGGCAACTAGCATGAAATATCTCATAAAATTACAAAAATATGAGTAATCATTCATGACTTATTTACATGAAAACAAAATTACATATCCTTTATATCTAATCCATACACCAACGACCAAAAACACCTACAAACACTTTCATTCTTCAATTTTCTTCATCTAATTGATCTCTCTCAAGTTCTATCTTCAAGTTCTAAGTGTTCTTCATAAATTCTACAAGTTCTAGTTACATAAAATCAAGAATACTTTCAAGTTTGCTAGCTCACTTCCAATCTTGTAAGGTGATCATCCAACCTCAAGAAATCTTTGTTTCTTACAGTAGGTTATCATTCTAATACAATGTAATAATCATATTCAAACTTTGGTTCAATTTCTATAACTATAACAATCTTATTTCAAGTGATGATCTTACTTGAACTTGTTTTCGTGTCATGATTCTGCTTCAAGAACTTCGAGCCATCCAAGGATCCGTTGAAGCTAGATCCATTTTTCTCTTTTCAAGTAGGTTTATCCAAGGAACTTAAGGTAGTAACGATGTTCATAACATCATTCGATTCATACATATAATGCTATCTTATTCGAAGGTTTAAACTTGTAATCACTAGAACATAGTTTAGTTAATTCTAAACTTGTTCGCAAACAAAAGTTAATCCTTCTAACTTGACTTTTAAAATCAACTAAATACATGTTCTATATCTATATGATATGCTAACTCAATGATTTAAAACCTGGAAACACGAAAAACACCGTAAAACCGGATTTACGCCGTCGTAGTAACACCGCGGGCTGTTTTGGGTTAGTTAATTAAAAACTATGATAAACTTTGATTTAAAAGTTGTTATTCTGAGAAAATGATTTTTATTATGAACATGAAACTATATCCAAAAATTATGGTTAAACTCAAAGTGAAAGTATGTTTTCTAAAATGGTCATCTAGACGTCGTTCTTTCGACTGAAATGACTACCTTTACAAAAACGACTTGTAACTTATTTTTCTAACTAAAAACCTATACTTTTTCTGTTTAGATTCATAAAATAGAGTTCAATATGAAACCATAGCAATTTGATTCACTCAAAACGGATTTAAAATGAAGAAGTTATGGGTAAAACAAGATTGGATAATTTTTCTCATTTTAGCTACGTGAAAATTGGTAACAAATCTATTCCAACCATAACTTAATCAACTTGTATTGTATATTATGTAATCTTGAGATACCATAGACACGTATACAATGTTTCGACCTATCATGTCGACACATCTATATATATTTCGGAACAACCATAGACACTCTATATGTGAATGTTGGAGTTAGCTATACAGGGTTGAGGTTGATTCCAAAATATATATAGTTTGAGTTGTGATCAATACTGAGATACGTATACACTGGGTCGTGGATTGATTCAAGATAATATTTATCGATTTATTTCTGTACATCTAACTGTGGACAACTAGTTGTAGGTTACTAACGAGGACAGCTGACTTAAAAAAAACTTAAAACATCAAAATATATTAAAAGTGTTGTAAATATATTTTGAACATACTTTGATATATATGTATATATTGTTATAGGTTCGTGAATCAACCAGTGGCCAAGTCTTACTTCCCGACGAAGTAAAAATCTGTGAAAGTGAGTTATAGTCCCACTTTTAAAATCTAATATTTTTGGGATGAGAATACATGCAGGTTTTATAAATGATTTACAAAATAGACACAAGTACGTGAAACTACATTCTATGGTTGAATTATCGAAATCGAATATGCCCCTTTTTATTAAGTCTGGTAATCTAAGAATTAGGGAACAGACACCCTAATTGACGCGAATCCTAAAGATAGATCTATTGGGCCTAACACACCCCATCCAAAGTACCGGATGCTTTAGTACTTCGAAATTTATATCATATCCGAAGGGTGTCCCGGAATGATGGGGATATTCTTATATATGCATCTTGTTAATGTCGGTTACCAGGTGTTCACCATATGAATGATTTTTATCTCTATGTATGGGATGTGTATTGAAATATGAAATCTTGTGGTCTATTATTATGATTTAATATATATAGGTTAAACCTATAACTCACCAACATTTTTGTTGACGTTTTAAGCATGTTTATTCTCAGGTGATTATTAAGAGCTTCCGCTGTTGCATACTTAAATAAGGACGAGATTTGGAGTCCATGCTTGTATGATATTGTGTAAAAACTGCATTCAAGAAACTTATTTTGTTGTAACATATTTGTATTGTAAACCATTATGTAATGGTCGTGTGTAAACAGGATATTTTAGATTATCATTATTTGATAATCTACGTAAAGCTTTTTAAACCTTTATTGATGAAATAAAGGTTATGGTTTGTTTTAAAATGAATGCAGTCTTTGAAAAACGTCTCATATAGAGGTCAAAACCTCGCAACGAAATCAATTAATATGGAACGTTTTTAATCAATAAGAACGGGACATTTCATATATACCAGTAGTATATACATCTAGAAGCTGTGTATTGTACGAGTACGAATACGGGTGCATACAAGTAGAATTGTTGATGAAAATGAATGAGGATGTAATTGTAAGCATTTTGTTAAGTAGAAGTACTTTGATATGTGTCTTGAAGTCTTTCAAAAGTGTACAAATACATCTTAATACACTACATGTATATACATTTTAACTGAGTCGTTAAGTCATCGTTAGTCGTAACATGTAAGTGTTGTTTTGAAACCTTTAAGTTAACGATCTCATTTAATGTTGTTAACCCATTGTTTATTATATCTAATGAGATGTTAAATTATTACATTATAATGATATTATGATGTATGAATATATCTTAATATGATATATATACATTAAAATGCCGTTACAGCGATAATCGTTACATATATGTCTCGTTTCGAAATCCTTAAGTTAGTAGTCTTGTTTTTACATATGTAGTTCATTATTAACACACTTAATGATATACTTAATTATCATTTTATCATGTTAAACATAGTGTATCTATAGCTTAATATGATTCATTGTATTTAGTAAGACGTTGTTATAACGATAATCGTTATATATATCGTTTCGAGTTTCTTAATTCAATAATCTCATTTTTATGTATATCACTCATTATTAATACACTTAGTAAGATACTTACTTATCATAATCTCATGTTAACTATATATATATATATATATATATATATATATATATATATATATATATATATATATATATATATATATATATATATATATATATATATATATCATCATGTAGTTTTTACAAGTTTTTAACGTTCGTGAATAGCCGGTCAACTTGGGTGGTCAATTGTCTACATGAAACTCATTTCAATTAAACAAGTCTTAATAAGTTTGATTGCTTAACATGTTGGAAACATTTAATCATGCAAATATATTTTTTATTTAATATATAATCATGGAAAAGTTCGGGTCACTACAGCAGGTTCTACTGACATTCGAAAGGCTCGTGCTTCAGGTAGTGGAGGATTCTTTCATTTTTGCCCCGTGACGAATCATAAGATCCTCCGATTGACACTGCACGTACCCCTGACCCTGTGATGACCCGGGAATTTCCGACCAAATTTAAACTTAATCTTTATACGTTTCCGACACGATAAGCAAGGTCTGTAATGTTGAGTCTCGAAAACTTTGAAACTGTGTTCATACATTCATTTAGTCTTCGACTGTTCCCGACGATTCACGAACCTTTAAATATAAATAGAAATAGATATATAATAAATTAAATAGATTAATGAACTATTATATGATTATGAAAATAACTTTAAACAACTAAAAATATATATATTGAAGATATTGAATATAAATTATTTTGAACATAAATTGGCAACGTTAACAAAGTAATAAATGTATAATGTCATACTATGAGTTTAATTGTTTCAGTATATATATATATATATATATATATATATATATATATATATATATATATATATATATATATATATAATTAATGTATTTAGCGAAGTAATAAAACTTGATATTTAAAACATAATTATATAATAATTTGAACATAAATATGATTTCCATACATAACAAGTACTATAAAGTATATTGTTAAAATGTATAAATATTAAATATAAATAAGGTATATTATATAGATATCAAATATTATTTAACTAATAAAATATAATATTAATGTATGTAGTTACAAGTTAGAGTATAGTTATTAGAGTAAAATTATTATTATTATTATTACTAAAATTACTAAGATTATTATAAACATTGTTATCATTTTTATTATTTAGTATCAAGATTATATGTTATTATTATTATTATTAAGTCCATTGTTAATATTAAAAATTTATGTATATATAATTAATATTACTAGTATTATTTTTTTTATATTAACTGCATTTTAGTATTTATATATTAATATTTACTAATCATTAATTATTATTGTTATATATAAAATCAGGTTTATAAATGAATCTGTTGCAAATATTTTTCAACTTTAAATATATATTTTTATGTACAATCGATCCTTTCAGCACTTTTTGATTTTTGTATCTGTCTAAAATTCGTTACCTGTCTACTTCAAATTGTAAACCAGTCCAAAAATCCAATTGAATTTCGATATCTACTGTATCTATTTTATTTTTATTCATTTGTTTTCTCCTTCTGAATTATTCAAGCTGCCGACACCATGCTACAAAACAATCTTCATCAAGTATAATTGCTACATCAATGCATTCAATTACACAGAAAAACCCTCTGCTTACTGCTATTCGATTTATTAAACAGAAATTAAAAGAAAATCAAAACCGACTTTTGTTTTTCATAAACTCAAACCCATTTAGCTCTTAAATTGATTCAGAGCGAACTGAAGAGAAGTAGAAATGCAAAAGTGTTCCAAATCACTTCGTGATTGTTTCTTCAAATTCTCAAGTTCTAACTCGCCAAATCAAACTCGAATTCGAAGAGTCAAGATTCGAATTAAAGTCAACTGAATTTTTTTAATTCCCAAATTCGAAACCTAAGAGTTGTTTTAAGTTTAATGGATGACTCACGAGTATTATAATGGCAATTTGAAGCAGGTTTCCTTGAGAAATCTTGATCTAAAACTCTTTAGATTGTGAGTTTGATTTTTTAGTTCCTTAATGATAAATGAAGTCTGTTCTTCGATTTATCTCCCTGTTTGTTGCTGTTATGAATCCAGCTGCTTCACGAATGATGGTAGTCGCAACTTGTAGACCGCTTTTTGTTTGATTTCATGCTTAAACTTTCGATTTATGGAATCTGATTTTGTTATTTCTTTTGTTGTTGTTTTCATTCATCGACTTGGTGAAGCAACTGCTGCTTATCTTATGAAAACAGATCAGGTATCAGATATATAAAAATGATGATTGAGCCGCTATATTTCTATTTCATACTGGGCCGCACTGTAGCACCAGGCCTAACTCGATTTACAGCCACTACAGGCCCATCGGTACTGATTATTTATTTTTTTTATTTTTTATTTTACTTATTACTATTATTATTATTATTATTAATAATATTATTATTATTATGATTATTATTATTAGTGTTATTACTATGATTATTGTTATTGTTGTTATTATTATTATTGTTATTATAAGTATTATAATTATTAACATTAGTATCATAATAGGTATTATTATTACTATAAGTATTATCAATGTTATTATCATTATTAGTTATCATTTTAGCATTACTATCATTACTATGATTACGGTTAGGATTATTACTATTGTTATTATAAAAATAGTACAAGTTGTCATTATTTTCACTAATATTAATATTAATATTATTTTTGTAATTATTAGTACTAATATTATTTTTATTAACATAAGTATCATTTTTTTTTTAACAATATTGTTATTATTTTTAGTATTATCAATATCAATAAAGTTATTATTATTAGTAAATCATTTTCATCAAAAATATCATTTTTGTTACAGATAAATATTTTGTACCTAAAATATACTAAATACATATAGTATAAATATATTAATAGTTTATATACTATATATCAAACATATTAACATTTTTTTATAATTATTTATATATAACAAACTAATGACTTGTTTTAATATAATACCAACCATATATATATAGATATACTAATATAATTAAATATATAGGTATTAAACATTCTAAATATATATATAACATAAATATATATAACATATAATATAGAATATAATATGAGTAATTGTTTTTAATGGAATTTAGTATAAATCCTATATAACTAAAAATATATAAATAATACATACTAATAAAAGAAATTATGTGATTCCACTAAATGTATTAATAAATATACAAATGATATAGGTTCGTGAATCTGAGGCCAACCCTGCATTGTTCAATATAGTCATATGTATTTTTACTACAAAATACATTAGGTGAGTTTCATTTGCCCCTTTTTACTCTTTACATTTTTGGGCTGAGAATACATGCAAATGCTTTATTAACTGTTTTACAATATTTATATGTGTGAGTTTCATTACTCCCTTTTTAAATGCTTTTGCAATATATATTTTTGGAACTGAGAATACATGCGCTGCTTTTATAAATGTTTTACGAAATAGACACAAGTACGTGAAACTACATTCTATGGTTGAATTATCGAAATCGAATATGCCCTTTTATTAAGTCTGGTAATCTAAGAATTAGGGAACAGACACCCTAATTGACGCGAATCCTAAAGATAGATCTATCGGGCCCAACAAGCCCCATCCAAAGTACCGGATGCTTTAGTACTTTGAAATTTATATCATGTCCGAAGGAGGATCCCGGAATGATGGGGATATTCTTATATGCATATTGTGAATGTCGGTTACCAGGTGTTCAATCCATATGAATGATATTTTTGTCTCTATGTATGGGACGTATGTTTATGAGAAATGGAAATATGAAATCTTGTGGTCAATTAAAATTATGAAATGATTATTTATGTTGAACTAATGAACTCACCAACCTTTTGGTTGACACTTTAAAGCATGTTTATTCTCAAGTATGAAAAAAATCTTCCGTTGTGCATTTGCCCATATTAGAGACATTACTTGGAGTCATTCATGACATATTTTAAAAGACGTTGCATTCGAGTCTTCGAGTTCATCAAGATTATTATTAAGTCAATTATAGTTAGATATATTATGAAATGGTATGCATGCCGTCAACTTTTGATGTAATGAAAGATTGTCTTTTCAAAAATGAATGCAATGTTTGTAAAATGTATCATATAGAGGTCAAGTACCTCACGATGTAATCAACTGTTGTGAATCGTTTATAATCGATATGGACTTTGTCCGGATGGATTAGGACGGGTCCTTTCAGTTAGTATCAGAGTGGTGGTCTTAGTGAACCGGGTCTGCATTAGTGTGTCTAACTGATAAGTCGTTGGGATGCATTAGTGAGTCTGGACTTCGACCGTGTCTGCATGTCAAAAGTTTTGCTTATCATTTTTGTCAGAAATCATTTGTTTATCATCCTTAGTAAATTACCTGCTTACTATTCTTAGTCTAGACACATCTTATTGCATTGACTGCATGAATAGTGTATAGACAAAATTTATATCTTAGCATATCTGCTAATTCATATCTTAGCGTATCTGTTATTGTTATCTTTACCTGACAGCTTCCGTAGATTCCTCCGTAACTTATGAGATTTTAGTATTACATATGCATATGTAAATTATGTATTGCAGGATACTAATCTACATCCTATAATCTATTTCTTATCGAAAATCCTTCATCTGAGCGTACGAGATGAATCCTTTAACTAGTTCGAGTCCCTCGGATTCCGACAGCTATTCCGATAGTTATTCCGACAGTTATTCTGAATGGATAGTCATCTAAGCTCCGGAAGCAATGTCAGCAGAATGAATCAACCAATCATCCATCCCCAATTCACCTGATGGATTCGTAGTCGACTTAATCAATGGAGACGCGCAGAAGGCGATTTCCTTCCACTAACCGAATTCACTTTTTGGCGAAGAACCTGATGCACTTACCAGCGAACCTGTTCGTAACACCATTTTCACCCTCACTTCTCGAATATCTCGCCACGACTATATCATAACTCAGATTCTAAACCTTATCCATCCGCTCGTTCCGACCGACAATCATCCCAGAGTAATACAAGAAGTCAATGAACTTCGCGCTCTAGTAATCAATTTGGAGAATATGGTGCAAAACGTACCAGCTCCAGCAACATCGCCAGCACCAACATCAATACCAGTACCACCAACAACTCAAGTTCACATCATACACCTCAACATCTAATTATGTACCTCGAGCATAATTATCAATCTGCGAATCATTCTACAACATTTATCTTCGTTCGACATGACGATTATGTAATCTTCAATGTTTTAGAGATTATATATTCTAGTTCTAACGGTAAATCAAATGAGATTAATATTATATTAACTCATTAAATCTATGATTACATCTGAAGAAAATATATCTGTAAGTATATTTTCATAAAGATTGTAATTAAAAATTCTTTCGTATAAACTGTTAATGGTGAAAATATTTTAACGGGTAGGTAATACCCGAGGAATATTTAGATTTCACTTTAATAGGTTATACTGTACATTCTTCGAATCTGATTCAACATCCATTTACTATCTTACTTACATCTACAGAGATACAAATCCGTTCACCGCAGAATAACCATTTTTTTCTTTTATTTTATTATTATTCAATTTCATATTTGAATTTTGATTTATCACAATCCAACAAGTGGCATAATGAAGAAAACATTGAACAAAATAAAAGTTGTTAAAAACAAACGATTTAACTAATTGAAATTTTGTTAAGAATCCACGCTAACTGTTCCTAGTTAACTATTCCTAGCTAACTGATTACATTTTAGTTTTCGCAGTTTATTTATCGCAATTTAATTATCGCAATTTAATTTATCGTCATTTAATTTCTGTTATTTATTTTACGCACTTTAAATATCGGGACACGTATATAAGGTTTTGACATATCATATCAAATCATCTATATATATTATTTGGAATCACCATAGACACTTTATATGCAGTAATGATCGAGTTCTCTATACAGGGTTGAGGTTGATTCTCAAATAATATATATACTTTGAGTTGTGATTGAGTCTGAGACATGTACACGGGTCACGATACGTATTAATTAATTCGAATATTATATATTGAGCTATATATGAATTATTGGACTGTAAAACTGTGGACTATCGACTGTGGACTAATAATATTGGACAATTAAAATGAATTAAAATACTGATTATAACATATGAAACTAAATAATTCTTCAAGTTTGCCACTTGATTTCATCTTAAACCTCATTTGTATCCTGACAATTATAATCCGCGTTCAAACCTTTCATGATCCTTGAAAACACCTCAGTCGAGAAGATGAATCAACCGCACTTCATCTACGGGAGAAAAGATTGATGCGTTTAGTTATGCATCTGAAAAACTCTCAGAAACTGAGTAAATGTTTAACACGTAGTTGTGCTAATTCCTTTATTGTTATTATTACCCAAAATAACTTTGCATTTCCTTTCAAAGTAGCAAATTTTGTCACAGCTCCAGCAAGTCAACTTCAACTTTTCATCCGAAACTACCTTATTATAACCTAAATATATATGCGTGTTCTTTTATTGTTACCGTAAAATCTTTTATATTGCATCATATTACCAGCAGACGTACCAGCAACCTCGTTGCTCCTTGGTTTAAATCTCTCCGACAAATCACTATATTTATCTATTGAAGTCTCGTCATGTACTCATCCGCATCTTGTAGCGAGAACTGACATACCAATTACCGAGAATCAGCAATCATTACTTTGAAAACTCACAGCATATCTACATCAACAGTTATATGTATAACATTCATCTCTTAGAATTATGATCTTTCATCTAAAATCCTGAAAAGCACTCAGTCTACAAATCAATACTCTGAACGTTGAAAAAGCTGAATGAAGCAGCAGAAAACCGTAGACAACTGTAAACGACCTTAATCATTGAAAGTTGATAATAAAGAATGGTATGTTGGAAAAGCTCAGAAAAGTTGGAACTGAAAAACGGAATGAGCTAACCATAAAGGAAACCAAGGAGAAATACATACCCTAAATTCAAAGAATCCAGGTAACTCTGGATCCGATGAAATCTTTAGAGATTATCTTGCTCCGAAGTCATGTTAAAATCTTGCGGAAAATCTTTCTCCATCAACCATCGAACTTAGAAATTCCAAAATATCATCATCAATATCTTTGATATTTCTGAGGATATTTTCATAATTATTCTCGTCCAAAATTATATACCTCTTCGTGCTTCCTGTGTATCATTATATTGGAAACATTCAATAGAAAATTTCTTACCGAAAAGCAGATTATGCGAAACTATGAAGAAAGCCGTGGAAAAATCACAAAGAATAAGTTTGACTTCAAAGAATCCAAATGATTCAATGTCTGCTAAAGTCTTTAGTGAATATCTTGCTCCTTACTTTAAACCCTTGCAGACAATAGTTTCTATCATCCTCTAATCTTAGATATTCCGAGATATTATCGTATCTTTCATTATAAATATCCTCCATATTTCTGGAGATATTTTTATAACTATTCTTATCTGAAATCATTAATCTCTTCGTGCTATCAGTATTACATCATATAGAAATTGTTAGTTTCTATATTCTGTAAACTTTCGAGCTTAAAATATGAATGTTATTGAAGTAATGTTGGGAATTGATGCATGAGTTAGTATAATATAATGACACTTGATCAACGTGATTATATTACAGTAAGTCATACTGAGTTTCTAATGGGACGTGATGATTCACAGATCATAACGTCATCATGTGCCATGTTACATAACACTGTCATTCTGCTTAACTTCTGAACATATCAGAAAAGTATACTCTTGATAGTTCTATTCTCAGTGAATCTGGTAATTTGACAAATCAAATCGTGCTATTACGTTCCTTCTTATTTAGAACATTAATAATGTTCATTCTGAAACTTATATCTACGAATTCTGGACCATTACAAGAGATGCCTAATCGCAAGAAGAATAAACGAAGGGACAACGCTCTGAAATAGAAATCAGAGTATAAATCGCAGCAAATAGGAGGAAGTATTAACTGTGGATGACAATGATTATAGGAAACAGAAATAGGGACATTGAAAAAAAAAAAGGAGATACAAAGCCCGATTACAACATATAAATTACAAACCGTGTATATCAATGTTTATCGCAACATAAAGACATGGGAGAATTAAAAATATTATAATCTCAAGGGCGAAGTAGAAGAAAGCAAGCAGATTTCTCTGGTGGAAGTTGGAAAAGGAGAATGATTGTTGCGATAGTAAGGGTGAGGACAAAGATCAGAACTGGATTAAGCATTTTCATAATCTTTTGGATGTATGAAACAAGAAGGAAAGTATAGGAATGGTGAGAATAATGGAACGGAAGAGTTTAATTTATAATAGAAATACCAGACAGAGTAATCGAAGCAGATCACCGTATTTAATTAGAGAGATCTTAATTTCCTTATTCGCCGAAGAATCAGATCTTATAGATCTTCAAGATTTTCTTTAAATCCCTTGAATTCCGGAATTCAACCAAGGCAATGTCAAAAGTTAAGACGCGCCTTATTTTCTAAATTCAAACCTGACTACTTCAAAAGTTAAAAACAAATCTTTGTTTCTCATTTCATTCTTTTGTGAATAGCTTCACTCGTGCTCTTCGAATAATCAAATTGTTTTATCCATATTACTCAATGATGATAAAACTCTATTTATCAACTCATATTCGTCATGAAAACATTTTTATAGTTAGCCATGACGACCTCACTCAAATTTCGGGACGAAATTTCTTTAACGGGTAGGTACTGTGATGACCCGGGAATTTTCGACCAAATTTAAACTTAATCTTTATACGTTTCCAACACAATAAGCAAGGTCTGTAATGTTGAGTCTCAAAAACTTTAAAACTGTGTTCATACATTCATTTAGTCTTCGACTGTTCCCGACGATTCACGAACCTTTAAATATAAACAGAAATAGATATATAATAAATTAAATAGATTAATGAACTATTATATGATTATGAAAATAACTTTAAACAACTAAAAATATATATATTGAAGATATTGAATATAAATTATTTCGAACATAAATTGGCAACGTTAACAAAGTAATAAATGTATAATGTCATACTTTGAGTTTAATTGTTTCAGTATATATATATATATATATATATATATAATTAATGTATTTAGCTAAGTAATAAAACTTGATATTTAAAACATAATTATATAATAATTTGAACATAAATATGATTTCCATACAAAACAAGTACTATAAAGTATATTGTTAAAATGTATAAATATTAAATATAAATAAGGCATATTATATAGATATCAAATATTATTTAACTAATAAAATATAATATTAATGTATGTAGTTACAAGTTAGAGTATAGTTATTAGAGTAAAATTATTATTATTATTATTATTATTACTAAAATTACTAAAATTATTATAAACATTGTTATCATTTTTATTATTTAGTATCAAGATTATATGTTATTATTATTACTATTATTAAGTCCATTGTTAATATTAAAAATTTATGTATATATAATTAATATTACTAGTATTATTTTTTTTATATTAACTGCATTTTAGTATATATATATTAATATTTACTAATCATTAATTATTATTGTTATATATAAAATCAGGTTTATAAATGAATCTGTTGCAAATATTTTTCAACTTTAAATATATATTTTTATGTACAATTGATCCTTTCAGCACTTTTTGATTTTTGTATCTGTCTAAAATTCGTTACCTGTCTACTTCAAATTGTAAACCAGTCCAAAAATCCAATTGAATTTCGATATCTACTGTATCTATTTTATTTTTATTCATTTGTTTTCTCCTTCTGAATTATTCAAGCTGTCGACACCATGCTACAAAACAATCTTCATCAAGTATAATTGCTACATCAATGCATTCAATTATACAGAAAAACCCTCTGCTTACTGCTATTCGATTTATTAAACAGAAATTAAAAGAAAATCAAAACCGACTTTTGTTTTTCATAAACTCAAACCCATTTAGCTCTTAAATTGATTCAGAGCGAATTGAAGAGAAGTAGAAATGCAAAAGTGTTCCAAATCACTTCGTGATTGTTTCTTCAAATTCTCAAGTTCTAACTCGCCAAATCAAACTCGAATTCGAAGAGTCAAGATTCGAATTAAAGTCAACTAAATTTTTTTAATTCCCAAATTCGAAACCTAAGAGTTGTTTTAAGTTCAATGGATGACTCATGAGTATTATAATGGCGATTTGAAGCAGGTTTCCTTGAGAAATCTTGATCTAAAACTCTTTAGATTTTGAGTTTGATTTTTTAGTTCCTTAATGATAAACGAAGTATGTTCTTCGATTTATCTCCCTGTTTGTTGCTGTTATGAATCCAGCTGCTTCACGAATGATGGTAGTCGCAACTTGTAGACCTCTTTTCGTTTGATTTCATGCTTAAACTTTCGATTTATGGAATCTGATTTTGTTATTTCTTTTGTTGTTGTTTTTATTCATCGACTTGGTGAAGCAACTGCTGCTTATCTTATGAAAACAGATCAGGTATCAGATATATAAAAATGATGATTGGGCCGCTATATTTCTATTTCATACTGGGCCGCACTGTAGCACCAGGCCTAACTCGATTTACAGCCACTACAGGCCCATCGGTACTGATTATTTATTTTTTTTATTTTTTATTTTACTTATTACTATTATTATTATTATTATTAATATTATTATTATTATGATTATTGTTATTAGTGTTATTACTATGATTATTGTTATTGTTGTTATTATTATTATTGTTATTATAAGTATTATAATTATTAACATTAGTATCATAATAGGTATTATTATTACTATAAGTATTATCAATGTTATTATCATTATTAGTTATCATTTTAGCATTACTATCATTACTATGATTACGGTTAGGATTATTACTATTGTTATTATAAAAATAGTACAAGTTGTCATTATTTTCACTAATATTAATATTAATATTATTTTTGTAATTATTAGTACTAATATTATTTTTATTAACATAAGTATCATTTTTTTTTAACAATATTGTTATTATTTTTAGTATTATCAATATCAATAAAGTTATTATTATTAGTAAATCATTTTCATCAAAACTATCATTTTTGTTACAGATAAATATTTTGTACCTAAAATATACTAAATACATATAGTATAAATATATTAATAGTTTATATACTATATATCAAACATATTAACATTTTTTATAATTATTTATATATAACAAACTAATGACTTGTTTTAATATAATACCAACCATATATATATATATATATATATATATATATATATATATATATATATATATATATATATATATATATATATATATATATATATATATATATATATATATATATATATATATATATATATGTACTAATATAATTAAATATATAGGTATTAAACATTCTAAATATATATACAACATAAATATATATAACATATAATATAGAATATAATATGAGTAATTGTTTTTAATGAAATTTAGTATAAATCCTATATAACTAAAAATATATAAATAATACATACTAATAAAAGAAATTATGTGATTCCACTAAATGTATTAATAAATATACAAATGATATAGGTTCGTGAATCCGAGGCCAACCCTGCATTGTTCAATATAGTCATATGTATTTTTACTACAAAATACATTAGGTGAGTTTCATTTGCCCCTTTTTACTCTTTACATTTTTGGGCTGAGAATACATGCAATGTTTTATTAACTGTTTTACAATATTTATATGCGTGAGTTTCATTAATCCCTTTTTAAATGCTTTTGCAATATATATTTTTGGGACTGAGAATACATGCGCTGTTTTTATAACTGTTTTACGAAATAGACACAAGTAATTGAAACTACATTATATGGTTGAATGATCGAAATCGAATATGCCCCTTTTTATTAAGTCTGGTAATCTAAGAATTAGGGAACAGACACCCTAATTGACGCGAACTCTAAAGATAGATCTATCGGGCCCAACAAGCCCCATCCAAAGTACCGGATGCTTTAGTACTTTGAAATTTATATCATGTCCGAAGGAGGATCCCGGAATGATGGGGATATTCTTATATGCATATTGTGAATGTCGGTTACCAGGTGTTCAATCCATATGAATGATATTTTTGTCTCTATGCATGGGACGTATGTTTATGAGAAATGGAAATATGAAATCTTGTGGTCTATTAAAATTATGAAATGATTATTTATGTTGAACTAATGAACTCACCAACCTTTTGGTTGACACTTTAAAGCATGTTTATTCTCAGGTATGAAAGAAATCTTCCACTGTGCATTTGCTCATATTAGAGACATTACTTGGAGTCATTCATGACATATTTCAAAAGACGTTGCATTCGAGTCGTCGAGTTCATCAAGATTATTATTAAGTCAATTATAGTTAGATATATTATGAAATGGTATGCATGCCGTCAACTTTCGATGTAATAAAATATTGTCTTTTCAAAAACGAATGCAATGTTTGTAAAATGTATCATATAGAGGTCAAGTACCTCGCGATGTAATCAACTGTTGTGAATCATTTATAATCGATATGGACTTTGTCCGGATGGATTAGGACGGGTCCTTTTAGACCCTACCCCGGAATACACTTTCCTTGCAGATGGACACTCTGCAGATCTATGGCCCTCTTTTTGACAGTTCCAACACACATTATTCTTGAATGAACAATCTTGAGGCCCACGCCCCACTGTACCACATCATAAATACCGTTTTATTAATGTTGAACATTGTCCACTATGTGAAGACTTGCAAGTTCTACACCACACTCTTTGAACACTTGACACTGATCCGCCCCCACTGGATTTCCCTTTTGGATTAAACCGGCTTGATTTCTTGGACTGTTGGCTAGATGACTCGTCGATGGTTTCACTTGCGACACACTTTCAGTTCTCGCTCTTTAGGCAACCTTAATATCTACTTTCGTAACCTTTGCCAACATATGAGCTTGTGACAAGGTAGTAGCAAGTCTTGCAACTGTTAGGTACTCAGGCTTTAAAATTTCCACAAAGCGTTGCACTCGAGACTGCGCATCAGGAACCCACTGGTGAACGAATCTCAGCTTATCCATAAAATGTTCAAAAACTTCATCCACTATCATATTCCCCATCATCTTCATCTCCCTGAACTCTTGCTTTAATCGGTTAATATCGTACGCCGTACAATATTGTTCACAAACCTTTGCAGCAAATTGTTCCCAAGTGACTTGGTTGAGTTGTTCTTCAGATAAAGGAACAGTAATTGTATCCCACCATACCATCGCTCTGTTCTTCAAAAGCCGACTAGCATAAGTCACCCGTAGTTCTGGCTCACACTGACAGGCTTTCAACGCCCGTTCCACTTCCGTTAACCAATTCATTGTAACAACTGAATCATGGTGACCCAAATACTCAGGGGGCTTGTAGTCTAAAAACTACTTAAACGTGCACTTTTTCTTCTCCTTCACTATTTGCTGAAACACGGGAGTTTGAAATAGAGTCATTACAGGATTTTGATACTAATATTGAGGTTGGGAAGGATATTGGTATTGTTGACGAAATGGGTTTTGCACTTGAGGTGGAATTTGAGATTGAAACAGAGGTGGCTGAGAAGCACTTCCCATAGGTACTGACACATACTAAGGGAGGTACTTACGGATCATCGGTTACTGAAACACTAGTTGTTCTGACAAACTGGGCCTGTTGTCATTCTAATTCCCGTACTCTATCCCTTGACTCTTGTAACTGACCTTCCAATTCAAGAACATATTCAGCTTGATCTTGCTTTGCACTATGCTCCTCTGAAGGTGCTCTGAAGATTTCGGGTTCAGGGGTCAGAGGGGCATCATCATTTCCTGTCTCGTCAGCCATACCCGCCTAATCACATCATTTCACAAAAGTTTAGTAGATATTTTGTTAGTACTTATCACTAACCACAATTATCTAAACACATATCACCTACATTCACTTATCCCTTTCCCCACTCGTATGTTTGACACAACTCAGGGTTTGGGAACATGACACTCATGTGTACATGTTGCCAAACCTACACTCTGATACCAACTTGTAACACCGTACTTTTTTTTATTCACAACAGAAGACTTTATAAAGCATATCGTATATATTAATTACACAAAATATATGATTATATAATAGCACTGGTGTTACTTTATTACATACCATATATATTTGTTTAAAAAAAATATCATAGTCATAAGGGTGTCAAACATCACTGTCTTTCCTGCCACACCCACCAAAAATAATCTACATGTCACCTGCAGGACAAAACACCGTTGGGAATTAGCGTATCGCTAAGTGAATAGAAATATCTAAATAGACAACACTATAATCATCAAGCATAACTTAAAGCACTGGTCACTAATCACATAGTATTACAAGAGGACCGACGGCTTGTACGAGCCATTAACTACTAGCTGATCGGGCTAGAGTTTACCGGTAGTCCCTATTACTGAACCACTGGTATAGTCTTCCTGAGGTGACACACTCGTAATTAAAACTATACCACTAATCAGTAATACTAGGACCCAACACACTATCACCTGAAAGACACCGATATGGATAGGATTGACCTCTTACGCCAGAAAAACACCACGACGTTTACACTGGGTGCACCTTGTCACATATGATCACATACACAATATACACAAGTCACAATTACACTATATAGTAGGATATCACTATCATGGCAATGGTCACTATACTTGTCATAGTATAATAATCCACAGAGATAGTCCCTCTCAGCGATGACTAGCAAAACTCAGAGGTCTAATATTACTGAGTCTTCACGTTATAGTCCCTCTCACCGATGACTAGCAAAACTCAGAGGTCTAATATTACTGAGTCTTCACGTTCCCTTCGTCGCCTGAGAACAATACATTTCCAACTCAAAACATGTTTCCAATCAATAATATCATAAACTACATATCCAAGCTATAACGATTGCCACTTTTAACATATAAACATTAATTAACAAGATTTTATCATTTACTCATAAAATCCTTAGAAGTATATTTCTTATTTAATTCAATATATCATACATATACACCATGTTACAGTTTGATTAACATGAACAAAAAAAAATACCAACACCCTTTATATTATAATTAGACAATCAAAAAGTAATTGTGTCCCATAAGCTAATTCAAACATGTAACTCAAGTTCCATACAAAACTTACAAATTACTCAATAAAAATTTATAGGAATCGAAGTCTATCTTTAACTAAAGTGTTGCTTTACTTCATTCAACAATCAAAGAACAATTAATAAATAAATAAGGGTCTGCTACTTGATGTTTTAAACAAAACCCATAACAACACATTTTAAATGACATAGGAAATTTACTTCAACTACCTGGTTACTAGCAAACTTATGAATTTATCCACATGTATTTAAATTAATCTGTATTATACAAAATTAAGACTAATTCTTATTTTGTAACAAAAATCCATGAACTATAATTCATATTAAAAGAAAATCAAACATTATGTATATATGTATCTTGTTAATTCGCAAGAACTAGAAAGCACCAAACCTTTCTTGATTATAGTACATAAATTAAAGAGCAAATTATATTATGGGAGTATAATTAGGTATGGTTAGTCCCCTGTTGATTTTATGTTTTTAAAAAAAATAAAAAATGAAATAAAATTAAGAAACAAAAGTGTGTTTGGTTCGGTTGTAGTACCTAGATAAAGACAAATGGAATAAGCAACATCCAACACGTAGAACCAAGCACTACACGTGCTTCATGTCAAACTAACAAACTCACAAATTCGGTTTTTTAAAGGTGTTATACCCGTTATCCAAAACACAATGTTAATATTAGATGGTCTTAACGGAACCCAATTCAAATAGACAGATATATTCTGTGACCAGCATCACAAAACGAATTAAACTAATCACATAAACAATTATAAACACATAATTGTTAAATCACTAATAATTATCACTTAAAGGAAAATGGTTCATTACCGCTACACCCAGTTCGAGGTTCTTACAGCTATGTGCAATATGTATACCATGTTATGCTATATGGTTCTACATGCTTGTTTAAACCTACTTACTTCTATACATACCTGAAATTGGTAGAACTGGTAGAGTAATGTTGGTACTTTATGATAATGTTGCATGATATACTAAGGCTTCGGCTCACTACATGTTATATCGCACATTCATGTTATACTATTCATTAACTTTGATATGTGGTGGTTCATACACACTTTCGATCATACATGCTCTCTAACGATCACATAAATTGGTCAAAGTGCTCGCTCCACTATCTTAGTTATGTATGACGCACAATGATTCTTATGCTTGTTATATATTATTATAGTTATATATTATTATATGTGCGCACTAACCCTTGATTATAGGGTTATATAGCTCATCCAGTTCATATGATTCCTTACTTGGTCTTATGACTAGGTATGTTTCAAGGGGAAGCAATACTATCTCCCACCATGTAAGTTTCAAGCAGGATCATTACTCTAGGGTGCGCTTAGTTTCAGGGGGAGCTAACCTTTATTCTTCGACGAAAGCGGGAGAAAGTGTATGGTAAGTGACGGTAACACCTGTGTTGTACTATACATCTAAGCACACCTACTTATATTTGTTAGCATCAAAAAGGGGGGAGAATGTTGGTTAGTGATCCAATGATAATATTCATATGTTAATCACTTTGTTTTGATGATCACACCAAGTATTAAGTGCTTAAAAGCGTATAGAGCAACACAAGTTCACGAGCCTACATGATCTCTAGCAAACGATGATACACATAATAAACAAGTCAAAACAGTCCTTTGAAAAACTCAAGAAGTACACGGCTCGAACCATGGTCGACCACAGGTCAGACCATGGATGTCTTATACCTTGGTTTCTGAGAAACCAGGTACACGGTCGACTCTACGGCTAACCGTGGATCAACCGCAGTTTGTTCTGTCCAAATTTATTGACCAAATAAAGTTTGACCACTACGGAGCATCTATAATTCACGAAACCTTTTTCAACATGCTTAAAATAGGTGTCGTCTTCATATCCAAAAGAGTTTTGGTCAATATAAAGCTAATCTTGGTTAATCTCACCTAATGACGTCTTAATGACACTTTAGCTTGTAATTAAGGGTAAACACATAAGTTTTGCAAGATACTCTTTTGCACCTAATTGCAAATCATCCTTTTAAATCTAAAATATATCTAAACATAATTAAGATGGTCATTAAGTCCCAACTAAAAAATTCTCTCCGCTTGATTAATCATTAAGCATTACATACATGATTAATTACGTGTATCTCTTTATGATTAGTGTGTAATTCTCTAGAAGTCTTCATGTAAAACAAATTTGGTCTTATTTGAAGTGTTGCAAGTAACCAATGAAAGCATATACTTGCAACCAAATGTTGATAATGATGTGCATAGCTGCACATCCATTGCACAACATCAGAATGGCGCGCATCACCCCATGACAATCGCGCAAGACCGTGTTAATACGCTCACTCATGCGCCATCTAATTATGCCTTAATGATATGCCCTCAGCATTGGTCGCACAATTTAAACATGGCACCATTTAAATGGCATGGTTCAGGCTGAAGATGTACTATGGCGACACTAAATCAGAAAGGACACATGTGGCAAGACGGTACGATCATGACATTGCATAGCGGCCAAAAAAGGACAACATGGCATAAAGGGGACAACACTAAAATAATGGCAGCACTTTTACAGTTTTTTGGAATAAAAGGACAAAGATAAAATGATGTGGCACTAACATGTCCTTTTGTCCCCCTACGTGGCACTAAGGGACAAAAGCTCACATGTATAAATAGATGTAACTTGAGCTAGAAAATGCAACTATCGGAGACCATCTCAACTTCACCAAAATCACTCTCAATCACATTTATCACTCCAGCTAACCTGCGCGACCAGAATAGCTTTTTGATACACTTTGCAATTTCAGGTAACATTTACACAACATAAATCCTAACATCGCCCTTGAGCCATCAATTCTCGGCTAACATGAATGATGGTAGGTTATGTTTAACCACCCTTTCTAAGATCATCGTCTCGTATGAGGGTTATTCATGATAATCCAGACCGGAGAGTTAAACTCAAGGAACCCTTAAATCCCCCTTTATTGTTGATCTTGCATGAACTGAATCCCTTAGATTATTTTATGCTTGATAAAATGGCGCCATCCGTGGGACTCTGAGTTAAAAGGTTTTGTTAAAATCTTTTTTACTTAAAGTTCTTTACCTTCAAACATTTCTTTTTATGTGTGTGTTTCAGTCCCAGGTAATTTAAAGCATAGCGTGAAGGAAATGACGAGTCAACCGGAGGTTTCTAAAGCAGTTCCATCACGACCGCAAGCACCGCGAGTGTCCAAGCCAATGGGTACAAAGGAGAGCAACGTTACGAGTGCACTGCCAACAAGAACTACCCTTCCTCTTTCCCCAGAAACTCCTGTACAAGGTTTCAAAACTCCTGAGACTACGCGGCCTATACCGTGGGTGGAAGGCACCACTTATGTGGGAACCATTCCCATCTACGTTAGCGCGTCTGGGTCATCTGTGCATGGTACTAATGCTGAGTTTTCAAGTATCGAATCGCGCACACCCACTACGCCAGCTAGCGCAATAGAAGCCTTGCAAAAAATGCTTTTTGACACGCAAGAGTTGAACATTCAAAGCACTCAGCTGAGCTCGAGGTTATATCAGATTTCAGATGGCGCTACCAAAAGAATCACGCCCAACCCCAACAATTTATGTATCACAGCATACACCTTTCAATGCAGTGCCGAATTCTTCACCACGTACCCAAACACTTGAAGAGCATGCCCAAAACCAAGCTAACTTGGTTTACTCGCTAATGAAGGATGCACCAGATGATATGGTTAGAGAATTTGAGCAACCAGGGAAGGCAGAGTTGATGGTTAGGAACTTATACACGGGCATGAAGGGGGTCAGTGTTAAGCCAACATTTGAGACTGTGCCTACCTCTGAAAATTTTGCGTCTCACATACTTAACTACATTGCCCCTACCTTACCTGTAATCCTGCTTACGATAGGGTACTATGATAGACTTTCAGACCCTGATGACTTCTTGCAAAAATATGAAGGCATCACTCGCAACCAAAGGTGGGCAGATGAAACCAAATGCGCAGAATTCCCTCCTCTCCTCGAGGGAATAGCGCGTCAATTGTAGTGACCCGAACTTTTTCATATATATATATATATATATATATATATATATATATATATATATATATATATATATATATATATATATTAAATGAAATTGTTATTTACATGATTAAGTGTTTCCAACATGTTAAGCAATCAAACTTGTTAAGACTTGATTAATTGAAATAGGTTTCATATAGATAATTGACCACCCAAGTTGACCGGCGATTCACGAACGTTAAAACTTGTAAAAACTATATGATGACATATATATGGATATATATATATATAGTTAACATGATATTATGATAAGTAAACATATCATTAAGTATATTAACAATGAACTACATATGTAAAAACAAGACTACTAACTTAATGATTTTGGAACGAGACATATATGTAACGATTATCGTTGTAACGACATTTAATGTATATATATCATATTAAGATATATTAATACATCATGATATCATGATAATGTAATAATTTAACATCTCATTTGATTTAATAAACAATGGGTTAACAACATTTAACAAGATTGTTAACCTAAAGGTTTCAAAACAACACTTACATGTAACGACTAACGATGACTTAACGACTCAGTTAAAATGTATATACATGTAGTGTTTTAATATGTATTCATACACTTTTGAAAGACTTCAAGACACTTATCAAAATACTTCTACTTAATAAAAATGCTTACAATTACATCCTCGTTCAGTTTCATCAACAATTCTACTCGTATGCACCCGTATTCGTACTCGTACAATACACAGCTTTTAGATGTATGTACTATTGGTATATACACTCCAATGATCAGATTTTAGCAGCCCATATGAGTCACCTAACACATGTAGGAACCATCATTTGGCAACTAGCATGAAATATCTCATAAAATTACAAAAATATGAGTAATCATTCATGACTTATTTACATGTTAACAAAATTACACATCCTTTATATCTATTCCATATACCAACGACCAAAAACACCTACAAACACTTTCATTCTTTAATTTTCTTCATCTAATTAATCTCTCTCAAGTTCTATCTTCAAGTTCTAAGTGTTCTTCATAAATTTTACAAGTTCTAGTTTCATAAAATCAAGAACACTTCCAAGTTTGCTAGCTTACTTCCAATCTTGTAGAGTGATCATCCAACCTCAAGAAATCTTTATTATTTACAGTAAGATATCTTTCTAATACAAGGTAATACTCATATTCAAACTTTGATTCAATTTTTATAACTATAACAATCTTATTTCGAGTGGAAATCTTACTTGAACTTGTTTTTCGTGTCATGATTCTGCTTCAAGAACTTTCAAGCCATCCAAGGATCCTTTGAAGCTAGATCCATTTTTCTCATTTTCAGTAGTTTTATCCAGAAAACTTGAGGAAGTAATGATTTTCATAACATCATTCGATTCATACATATAAAGCTATCTTATTCGAAGGTTTAAACTTGTAATCACTAGAACATAGTTTAGTTAATTCTAAACTTGTTCGCAAACAAAAGTTAATCCTTCTAACTTGACTTTTAAAATCAACTAAACACATGTTCTATATCTATATTATATGCTAACTTAATGATTTAAAACCTGGAAACACGAAGAACACTGTAAAACTGGACATACGCCGTCGTAGTAACACCGCGGGCTGTTTTGGGTTAGTTAATTAAAAACTATGATAAACTTTGATTTAAAAGTTGTTCTTCTTGGAAAATGATTTTTCTTATGAACATGAAATTATATCCAAAAATCATGGTTAAACTCAAATTGGAAGTATGTTTTCTAAAATGGTCATCTAGACGTCGTTCTTTCGACTGAAATGACTACCTTTACAAAAACGACTTATAACTTATATTTTTGACTATAAACATATACTTTTTATGTTTAGATTCATAAAATAGAGTTCAATATGAAACCATAGCAATATGATTCACTCAAAACGGATTTAAAATGAAGAAGTTATGGGTAAAACAAGATTGGATAATTTTTCTTGTTGTAGCAACGTGAAAATTGGTAACAAATCTATATTAATCATATCCTAGCTAACTTATATTATATTATACATGTATTCTAATATATTTGTAATCTTGGGATACCATAGACACGTATGCAAATGTTTTGACATATCATATCGACCCATGTGTATATATTATTTGGAATAACCATAGACACTCTATATGCAGTAATGTGGGAGTTAGCTATACAGGGTTGAGGTTGATTCCAAAAATATATATACTTTGAGTTGTGATCTAGCCTGAGACGTGTATACACTGGGTAGTGGATTGATTCAAGATAATATATATCAATTTTTTTCTGTACATCTAACGTTAGACAACTAGTTGTAGGTTACTAACGAGGACAGCTGACTTAATAAACTTAAAACATAAAAATGTATTAAAAGTGTTGTAAATATATTTTGAATATACTTTGATATATATGTACATATTTGTTATAGGTTCGTGAATCGACCAGTGGCCAAGTCTTACTTCCCGACGAAGTAAAAATCTGTGAAAGTGAGTTATAGTCCCACTTTTAAAATCTAATATTTTTGGGATGAGAATACATGCAGGTTTTATAACTGTTTTACGAAATAGACACAAGTAATCGAAATTACGTTCTATGGTTGAATCATCGAAATAATATGCCCCTTTTTATTAAGTCTGGTAATCTAAGAATTAGGGAACAGACACCCTAATTGACGCGAATCCTAAAGATAGATCTATTGGGCCTAACAAACCCCATCTAAAGTACCGGATGCTTTAGTACTTCGAAATTTATATCATATCCGAAGGGAGTCCCGGAATGATGGGGATATTCTTATATATACATCTTGTTAATGACGGTTACCAGGTGTTCACCATATGAATGATTTTTATCTCTATGTATGGGATGTATATTGAAGTATGAAATCTTGTGGTCTATTGTTATGATTTGATATATATAGGTTAAACCTATAACTCACCAACATTTTTGTTGACGTTTAAAGCATGTTTATTCTCAGGTGAATATTAAGAGCTTTCGCTGTTGCATACTAAAATAAGGACAAGATTTGGAGTCCATGTTTGTATGATATTATGTAAAAACTGCATTCAAGAAACATATGTCGATGTAATATATTTCTATTGTAAACCATTATGTAATGGTCGTGTGTAAACAGTATATTTTAGATTATCATTATTTGATAATCTACGTAATGCTTTTGAAACCTTTATTGATAAAATAAAGGTTATGGTTGTTTTAAAAATGAATGCAGTCTTTGAAAAACGTCTCATATAGAGGTCAAAACCTCGCAACGAAATCAATTAATATGGAACGTTTATAATCAATATGAACGGGACATTTCAGTTGGTATCCGAGCGTTGGTCTTAGAGTACCAGAAAATTTGCAATAGTGTGTCTTATCGAGTTTGTTAGGATGCATTAGTGAGTCTGGACTTCGACCGTGTTTTCTTTAAAAATGATTGCTTAGCATTTTTGTTGGAAACTATATATTTTTAACATGTGAATATTATGTGATATATTAATCTCTTAACGTGTTTGATATTATGTGATAGATGTCTACCTCTAGAACAAGTCCCATTGACTCATCTAATAATAATGAAGAGTCAAATGTAAATTGGAATGATTCGTGGACTGATTCACAAGTTCCCGAAGAGGAACCGGAAGAAGAGTCGGAACCGGAAGAAGAATCGGAACCGGAAGAAGAATCGGAACCGGAAGAAGAAATAGAACCAGTGGGGGAAATAATAAAACGGTTAAGTAGAAGAAAATCCTCAACCAACCGACCAAAGTTAATTATGGTCAATGGTGTTTCCGCCAAGGAAGCAAAGTATTGGGAGGATTACCAATTCTCGGATGAATCGGATCCCGACAAGGATTCCGATGATGTTATAGAAATTACCCCAACACAATTTAATAAGGCAAAAGAGAACAATAAGGGAAAAGGCATAAAAATAGAGAAATTTGATTCCAAACCCGATGAACTTTATATGTATCGTCAATACCCGTATTTCTTAGGTTGTGACAATAACCCGGGAACCTCTAAACCACCAAGTTTTTCTAAACCAATGTGGAAAACGACGGCTCGTATTAGGGGAACATCATATATCCCTAGAAACTTGGCAAAACGAACCAAAACCGAAGAAGAAGAAACGAGCAAGTCGGAATAAGATAGTTGTATTCGTGTGGTGTAATATATGTAATATAGTGTGCTTATGCTTTATGATATATGTAAAAATTGCTTGTATTAATAAGTATTTTTTTTATGAATCTAACTCTTGTCTATTTTACAGTATAAAAACACAAAATGGATAGACAACCCAATATTTTAAGAGACCTACCCGGAGACATGATTGATGAAATCTTGTCTAGAGTCGGTCAGAATTCCTCGGCACAACTATTTAAGGCGAGATCAGTTTGTAAGATATTCGAAGAACGTTCCAAGAATGCCTTGGTTTATAAAAGGCTTTCGTTCGAAAGATGGGGGATATCACATTGGGAAATCCATAAGTTACGATGTGTTTACTTTGACGCATATATTGCGGGGAACCCAAATGCTATTTTATGCAACGGGTTAAGAAATTATTTTGACTCAATATATCCGAATATAGGACTTCGTGATTTAGAAAAAGCGGCTAACATGCAACATAAAGAAGCAAAGTGAGAACAAGAACATCGGGCTACAACTATTAAACAAAACGTTCCCACAAGTGACGGACTCAGTAGTTGGGGTGAGAAACAAGGTTTTTAGATTGTTACGGGACTGTTGGACATTACGTAACCCTAGTCCCTTTGACGATGTTACAACACGCTGTCTTATCAACGGCCATAACGGTTATGTTCCACAAGACCAAGGATGGGAAGTAGTCCTAGTAAAACCAGAATGCATGACTTGTTTCTGGATGTATGAATTACGTGTCTTTATTGCCTTTGCTGAACGACTTGTGTACTAGCTAGAATTATCTTCACAACTATCTTGTATCAAAGTTATTGTGTGCTATATTTCATGTTATATGTAAAATAAGCGGTATTGTAAGTTTGTAAAATACTGTGAAAAAGTTTGAACGCGAAATATTATTATAATCAGTTTTTCATATAGAATTGTAGTAGTTGAATTGTATATTAGCTACTAAGTATGAACTTAACGGGTAGGTACTACCCGAATTTAAACTTATAAAACGCTAATATGAAGAAAAAGCTTTTATAAATGAGTTCATATTATGCTACGAGATACTATTGACTACTCTTGATATTCTATCTGATTAACTCGTTTCATTTGACTATTTTTAAGGAAATGGCACCGACTACGCGACACACCTTGAATATGAGCGAAGAAGAATTTTGTGCCTTTCTTGCTTCAAACATAGCCACAGTACAGGCTGCGCTACATACCAACAATAACTTCGAATCTAGCAATGCAGCTAACGGCGCAAGAAATCGTGTAGGATGCACCTACAAAGAATTCACTGCCTGCAAACCTTTGGAATTTGATGGAACCGAAGGACCGATCGGATTGAAACGGTGGACCGAGAAGGTCGAATCGGTGTTTGCCATAAGTAAGTGTACTGAAGAGGACAAAGTGAAGTACGCTACGCATACCTTCACAGGTACTGCGTTAACATGGTGGAATACCTATCTAGAGCAAGTGGGACAAGATGATGCTTACGCACTACCGTGGTCAGCATTCAAGCACTTGATGAACGAGAAGTACCGTCCCAGAATCGAGGTCAATAAGCTCAAGACAGAACTTAGAGGGTTACGAACCCAAGGATTTGATATTACCACGTACGAAAGACGATTTACAGAATTGTGCCTATTGTGTCCGAGAGCGTTCGAAGATGAGGAAGAGAAGATCGACGCGTTTGTGAAAGGATTACCGGAAAGAATCCAAGAAGATATAAGTTCACACGAGCCAGCCTCCATACAACAGGCATGTAGAATGGCTCACAAACTAGTGAACCAGATTGAGGAAAGAATTAAAGAACAGGCAGCTGAAGAGACCAATGTGAAGCAAGTCAAAAGAAAGTGGGAGGAAAATGGTGATAAGAATCTCCAATACAACAACAACAGCAATTACAACAATAATCGCAACAACTATCCCAACAACCGCAACAACAACAACAACAACAACAACAACAACAACAACAACAACAACAACAACAACAACAACAACAACAACAACAACAACAACAACAACAACAACAACAACAACAACAACAACAACAACAACAACAACAACAACAACAACAACAACAACAACAACAACAACAACAACAACAACAACAACAACAACAACAACAACAACAACAATAACAACAACAACAACAACAACAACAACAACAACAACAACAACAACAACAACAACAACAACAATCATCCCAACAGAAATAACAACCGCAACTACAACAACAATCAGAAGCAGCTATGCCAAAGGTGTGAAAAGTATCACTCGGGGTTGTGCACCAAATTTTGCAACAAGTGTAAAAGAAATTGTCATAGCGCGGCGAAGTGTGAGGTCTACGGACCAGGGGTTAACATAACGAAAGGAACAAATGGTGTCGGAACGAGTAATGGTGGAGCAAGTAGTGTCGGGGAAAGTTATGCCAATGTAGTTTGTTATAAATGTGGAAAACCGGGCCACATTATTAGAAATTGCCCGAACCAGGAGAACACGAATGGACAAGGCCGTGGAAGAGTTTTCAATATTAATGCGGCAGAGGCACAGGAAGACCCGGAGCTTGTTACGAGTACGTTTCTTATTGACAATAAATCTGCTTACGTTTTATTTGATTCGGGTGCGGATAGAAGCTATATGAGTAGAGATTTTTGTGCTAAATTAAGTTGTCCATTGACGCCGTTGGATAGTAAATTTTTACTCGAATTAGCAAACGGTAAATTAATTTCAGCAGATTATATATGCCGGAATCGAGAAATTAAACTGGGTAGCGAAATATTTAAGATTGATTTGATACCCGTAGAGTTAGGGAGTTTTGATGTAATAGTTGGCATGGACTGGCTGAAGAAGATAAAAGCAGAGATCGTATGTTATAAAAATGCAATTCGCATTGTACGAGAAGAAGGAGAACCCTTAATGGTGTACGGAGAAAGGGGCAACACGAAGCTACATCTTATTAGTAATTTGAAGGCACAAAAACTAATAAGAAAAGGTTGCTATGCTGTTCTAGCACACGTCGAGAAAGTACAAACTGAATAAAAGAGCATCAATGATGTTCCCGTCGCAAAAGAATTTCCCGATGTATTTCCAAAAGAATTACCGGGACTACCTCCACATCGATCTGTTGAATTTCAAATAGATCTTGTACCAGGAGCTGCACCAATAGCTTGTGCTCCTTATAGACTCGCACCCAGCGAGATGAAAGAACTGCAAAGCCAACTGCAAGAACTATTAGAACGTGGTTTCATTCGACCAAGCACATCACCATGGGGAGCTCCTGTTTTGTTTGTCAAGAAGAAGGATGGTACATTTAGGTTGTGTATCGACTACAGAGAGTTGAACAAACTTACCATCAAAAACCATTATCCACTGCCGAGAATTGATGACTTATTTGATCAACTACAAGGCTCGTCGGTTTATTCGAAGATCGATTTACGTTCTGGATATCATCAAATGCGAGTAAAGGAGGATGATATTCCAAAAACTACTTTTAGGACGTGTTATGGTCATTACGAGTTTATGGTTATGCCGTTTGGATTGACTAACGCAGCAGCTGTGTTCATGGACCTTATGAACCGAGTGTGTGGGCTATATCTTGACAAGTTTGTCATTGTTTTCATCGATGACATACTTATTTACTCAAAGAATGATCAAGAGCACGAAGAACATTTGAGAAAAGTTCTAGAAGTATTGAGGAAAGAAAAACTGTACGCTAAATTTTCAAATTTTGCATTTTGGTTGGAAGAAGTTCAATTCCTCGGTCATATAGTGAACAAAGAAGGTATCCAGGTGGACCCAGCAAAGATCGAAACCGTTGAAAAGTGGGAAACCCCAAAAACTCCGAAGCATATACGTCAATTTTTAGGATTGGCTGGTTACTACAGAAGATTCATCCAAGATTTCTCCAAAATAGCAAAACCCTTGACTGCATTAACGCATAAAGGGAAGAAATTTGAATGGAAGGATGAACAAGAGAATGCGTTTCAATTATTGAAGAAAAAGCTAACTACGGTACCTATATTGTCATTGCCTGAAGGGAATGATGATTTTTTGATTTATTGTGACGCATCAAAGCAAGGTCTCGGTTGTGTATTAATGCAACGAACGAAGGTGATTGCTTATGCGTCTAGACAATTGAAGATTCACGAGCAAAATTATATGACACATGATTTGGAATTAGGCGCGGTTGTTTTTGCATTAAAGACTTGGAGGCACTACTTATATGGGGTCAAAAGTATTATATATACCGACCACAAAAGTCTTCAATACATATTTAATCAGAAACAACTGAATATGAGGCAGCGTAGGTGGATTGAATTGTTGAATGATTAAGACTTTGAGATTCGTTACCACCCGGAGAAGGAAAATGTGGTAGCCGACGCCTTGAGCAGAAAGGACAGAGAACCCATTCGAGTAAAATCTATGAATATAATGATTCACACTAACCTTACTACTCAAATAACGGAGGCGCAATCTTAATATTCAGGAAGACGGAACCCGGTATAGGGCTGAAAGAATTTGGGTACCAAAATTTGGAGATATGAGAGAAGTGGTACTTAGAGAAGCTCATAAAACCAGATACTCAATACATCCTGGAACGGGGAAGATGTACAAGGATCTTAAGAAACATTTTTTGTGGCCAGGTATGAAAGCTGATATTGCTAAATATGTAGGAGAATGTTTGACGTGCTCTAAGGTCAAAGCTGAACATCAGAAACCATCAGGTCTACTACAACAACCTGAAATCCTGGAATGGAAATGGGAAAACATTACCATAGATTTCATTACTAAATTGCCAAGGACTGCAAGTGGTTATGATACTATTTGGGTAATAGTTGATCGTCTCACCAAGTCAGCACACTTTCTGCCAATAAGAGAAGAAGACAAGATGGAGAAGTTAGCATGACTGTATTTGAAGGAAGTCGTCTCCAGACATGGAATACCAATCTCTATTATCTCTGATAGGGATGGCAGATTTATTTCAAGATTCTGGCAGACATTACAGCAAGCATTAGGAACTCGTCTAGACATAAGTACTACCTATCATCCACAAACTGATGGGCAGAGTGAAAGGACGATACAAATGCTTGAAGACATGCTACGAGCATGTGTTATTGATTTCGGAAACAGTTGGGATCGACATCTACCGTTAGCAGAATTTTCCTACAACAGCAGCTATCATTCAAGCATTGAGATGGCGCCGTTTAAAGTACTTTATGGTAGAAAGTGCAGGTCTCCGATTTGTTGGAGTGAAATGGGGGATAGACAGATTACGGGTCCGGAGATAATACAAGAAACTACCGAGAAGATCATCCAAATTCAACAACGGTTGAAAACCGCCCAAAGTCGATAAAAGAGCTACGCCGACATTAAAAGAAAAGACATAGAATTTGAAATTGGAGAGATGGTCATGCTTAAGGTTGCACCTTGGAAAGGTGTTGTTCGATTTGGTAAACGAGAGAAATTAAATCCAAGGTATATTGGACCATTCAAGATTATTGATCGTGTCGGACCAGTAGCTTACCGACTTGAGTTACCTCAATAACTTACGAATGTACATAACACTTTCCACATCTCGAATTTGAAGAAATGTTTTGCTAAAGAAGATCTCACTCTTCCGTTGGACAAAATCCAAATCAATGAAAAACTTCAATTCATTGAAGAACCCGTCGAAATAATGGATCGTGAGGTTAAGAGACTTAAACAAAACAAGATACCGATTTTTAAGGTTCGATGGAATGCTCGTAGAGGACCCGAGTTCACCTGGGAGCGTGAAGATCAGATGAAGAAGAAATACCAGCATTTATTTCCAGAAGATACGTCAACACCTCCAACTGCTTAAAATTTCGGGACGAAATTTATTTAACGGGTAGTTACTGTAGTGACCCGAACTTTTCCATGCTTATATATATATATATTAAATGAAATTGTTATTTACATGATTAAGTGTTTCCAACATGTTAAGCAATCAAACTTGTTAAGACTTGATTAATTGAAATAGGTTTCATATAAACAATTGACCACCCAAGTTGACCGGCGATTCACGAACGTTAAAACTTGTAAAAACTATATGATGACATATATATGGATATATATATATATAGTTAACATGATATTATGATAAGTAAACATATCATTAAGTATATTAACAATGAACTACATATGTAAAAACAAGACTACTAACTTAATGATTTTGGAACGAGACATATATGTAACGATTATCGTTGTAACGACATTTAATGTATATATATCATATTAAGATATATTAATACATCATGATATCATGATAATGTAATAATTTAACATCTCATTTGATTTAATAAAAAATGGGTTAACAACATTTAACAAGATCGTTAACCTAAAGGTTTCAAAACAAAACTTACATGTAACGACTAACGATGACTTAACGACTCAGTTAAAATGTATATACATGTAGTGTTTTAATATGTATTCATACACTTTTAAAAGACTTCAAGACACTTATCAAAATACTTCTACTTAACAAAAATGCTTACAATTACATCCTCGTTCAGTTTCATCAACAATTCTACTCGTATGCACCCGTATTCGTACTCGTACAATACACAGCTTTTAGATGTATGTACTATTGGTATATACACTCCAATGATCAGCTCTTATTAGACCATGTGAGTCACCTAACATATGTGGGAACCATCATTTGGCAACTAGCATGAAATATCTCATAAAATTACAAAAATATGAGTAATCATTCATGACTTATTTACATGTAAACAAAATTACACATCCTTTATATCTAATCCATATACCAACGACCAAAAACACCTACAAACACTTTCATTCTTCAATTTTCTTCATCTAATTAATCTCTCTCAAGTTCTATCTTCAAGTTCTAAGTGTTCTTCATAAATTCTACAAGTTCTAGTTTCATAAAATCAAGAATACTTCCAAGTTTGCTAGCTTACTTCCAATCTTGTAGAGTGATCATCCAACCTCAAGAAATCTTCCTTATTTACAGTAAGATATCTTTCTAATACAATGTAATACTCATATTCAAACTTTGATTCAATTTCTATAACTATAACAATCTTATTTCGAGTGGAAATCTTACTTGAACTTGTTTTTCGTGTCATGATTCTGCTTCAAGAACTTTCAAGCCATCCAAGGATCCTTTGAAGCTAGATCAATTTTTCTAATTTCCAGTAGCTTTATCCATAAAACTTTAGGTAGTAATGATGTTCATAACATCATTCGATTCATATATATAAAGCTATCTTATTCGAAGGTTTAAACTTGTAATCACTAGAGCATAGTTTAGTTAATTCTAAACTTGTTCGCAAACAAAAGTTAATCCTTCTAACCTGAATTTTAAAATCAACTAAACACATATTCTATATCTATATGATATTCTAACTTAATGATTTAAAACCTGGAAACACGAAGAACACTGTAAAACCGGACATACGCTGTCGTAGTAACACCGCGGGCTGTTTTGGGTTAGTAAATTAAAAACTATGATAAACTTTGATTTAAAAGTTATTCTTCTGGGAAAATGATTTTTCTTATGAACATGAAACTATATCCAAAAATCATGGTTAAACTCAAAATGGAAGTATGTTTTCTAAAATGGTCATCTAGACGTCGTTCTTTCGACTGAAATGACTACCTTTACAAAAACGACTTGTAACTTATATTTCCGACTATAAACCTATACTTTTTCTGTTTAGATTCATAAAATAGAGTTCAATATGAAACCATAGCAATTTGATTCACTCAAAACGGATTTAAAATGAAGAAGTTATGGGTAAAACAAGATTGAATAATTTTTCTTGTTGTAGCAACGTGAAAATTGGTAACAAATCTATATTAATCATATTCTAGCTAAATTATATTGTATTATACATATATTCTAATATATTATGTAATCTTGGGATACCATAGACACGTATGCAAATGTTTTGACATATCATATCGACCCATGTGTATATATTATTTGGAACAACCATACACACTCTATATGCAGTAATGTGGGAGTTAGCTATACAGGGTTGAGGTTGATTCCAAAAATATATATACTTTGAGTTGTGATCTAGCCTGAGACGTGTATACACTGGGTCGTGGATTGATTCAAGATAATATATATCAATTTTTTTCTGTACATCTAACGTTGGACAACTAGTTGTAGGTTACTAACGAGGACAGCTGACTTAATAAACTTAAAACATCAAAATGTATTAAAAGTGTTGTAAATATATTTTGAAAATACTTTTATATATATGTACATATTTGTTATAGGTTCCTGAATCGACCAGTGGCCAAGTCTTACTTCCCGACGAAGTAAAAATCTGTGAAAGTGAGTTATAGTCCCACTTTTAAAATCTAATATTTTTGGGATGAGAATACATGCAGGTTTTATAACTGTTTTACTAAATAGACACAAGTAATCGAAATTACGTTCTATGGTTGAATCATCGAAATCGAATATGCCCCTTTTTATTAAGTCTGATAATCTAAGAATTAGGGAACAGACACCCTAATTGACGTGAATCCTAAAGATAGATCTATTGGGCCTAACAAACCTCATCCAAAGTACCGGATGCTTTAGTACTTCAAAATTTATATCATATCCGAAGGGTGTCCCGGAATGATGGGGATATTCTTATATATGCATCTTGTTAATGTCGGTTACCAGGTGTTCACCATATGAATGATTTTTATCTCTATGTATGGGATGTATATTGAAATATGAAATCTTGTGGTCTATTGTTACGATTTGATATATATATATATAGGTTAAACCTATAACTCACTAACATTTTTGTTGACGTTTAAAGCATGTTTATTCTCAGGTGAATATTAAGAGCTTCCGCTGTTGCATACTAAAATAAGGACAAGATTTGGAGTCCATGTTTGTATGATATTATGTAAAAACTGCATTCAAGAAACATATGTCGATGTAATATATTTCTATTGTAAACCATTATGTAATGGTCGTGTGTAAACGGTATATTTTAGATTATCATTATTTGATAATCTACGTAATGCTTTTGAAACCTTTATTGATAAAATAAAGGTTATGGTTGTTTTAAAAATGAATGCAGTCTTTGAAAAACGTCTCATATAGAGGTCAAAACCTCGCAATGAAATCAATTAATATGGAACGTTTATAATCAATATGAACGGGACATTTCATCAATGGTTCAATAACCTACCTGTGCTACTCATCATTTCTACCATGATTTGAGGGAACGCTTCTTACTCAACTTTCACAACATGAGAGCATCCAGGACATTTTATCAATAGATACATTCGAGAAGTCGCGTGCATCCCCAAATTGGCAGAATCAAAGAAGGTTTCAAGATTCATTCACGACATCTGTAGAGATCGCCACTTACAGTGAAAGAGGACACCAGAGACACAGGTCAAAACTATCAGAGAAGTGCAAGAGCATTTGTGCGCAGCTGAAGACACCATAAATAGTCATGGTCTTCGTGATGACCATGACTCACCTAGGGGAGGGCGCAATTCGCACAACTCTCACATAGCGTACCAAGATAATGGTCCTTATCAGCACAACAATGACAACAGGTGTGGGAAGACCCATGGACATCACGGCAGCAACAGTCAACGAAACAGGAACCGGGAACATAATCAAATGCTCATCAAAAACCTGGCGAAGAGTCTCAAAGAAATTCTTGTGACAGAACTAATATCGCAGACTTTTGGCAGGCCTGCGCGCATGTCAGAATACGCAACGCGTGACAAGTCCAAATTCTGTGACTTTCATGATGACTATGGGCATGAGACTAACAGGTGCAAAGTGTTGACGGATAAGGTGGTTGCGTGTTTAAAGCGAGGTGAGCGTCAACATGTGAAGGAGCCTAAGTAACGATCACGCAAGGAACGATCACGCAAGGAGCCTAGGACATTGGTTTCTCCTAGCCACACCCGCGCAGAATACAAGATCTGCAAGTCATGATTATAAGTGATAGGGTTGGTCGCCCTTGACCTCAATCCAAAGTGTTGGCACACTTAGAAGGCTCTCGATGTGCAGATACTAGGGTGTGTAGTTTAAGTCTATGTTGTGTGTACGACAACATATATGATAAATTACGCGCTGACATGCCTTGAGTATAATATATGATTAACAAATTTAACTTGTTTAAGCCACACATATTGAAATGTCCCGTTCATATTGATTATAAATGTTCCATATTAATTGATTTCGTCGCGAGGTTTTGACCTCTATATGAGAGGTTTTTCAAAGACTGCATTCATTTTTAAAACAACCATAACCTTTATTTTATCGATAAAGGTTTTTAAAAAAAATACGTAGATTATCAAATAATGATAATCTAAAATATACCGTTTACACACGACCATTACATAATGGTTTACAATAAGAATATATTACATCAAAAATAAGTTTCTTGAATGCAGTTTTTACACAATATCATACAAGCATGGACTCCAAATCTTGTCCTTATTTTAGTATGCAACAGCGGAAGCTCTTAATAATCACCTGAGAATAAACATGCTTAAAACGTCAACAAAAATATTGGTGAGTTATAGGTTTAACCTATATGTTATCAAATCATAATAATAGACCACAAGATTTCATATTTCAATATACATCCCATACATAGAGATAAAATTCATTCATATGGTGCACACCTGATAACCGACATTAACAAGATGCATATAGAATATCCCCATCATTCTGGGACACCCAACAGACATGATAATTTCGAAGTACTAAAGCATTCCAAATTCCAGAATGGGGCTTGTTGGGCCCGATAGATCTATCTATAGGATTCGCGTCAATTTGGGGGTCTGTTCCCAAATTCTTAGGCTACCAAGCTAAAAAGGGGCATATTCGAATTCGATCATTCACCCATATAATGTAGTTTCATTTACTTGTGTCTATTTCATAAAACATTTATAAAATTTCATGTATTCTCATCCCAAAATATTAGATTTTAAAAGTGGGACTATAACTCAATTTCACAGATTTTTACTTCGTCGGGAAGTAAGACTTGGCCACTGGTCGATTCACGAACCTATAACAAATATGTACATATATATATCAAAGTATGTTCCAAATATATTTACAACATTTTTAATACGTTTTAATGTTTTAAGTTTATTAAGTCAGCTGTCCTCGTTAGTAACCTACAACTAGTTGTCCACAGTTAGATGTACAGAAATAAATCGATATATATTATCTTTAATCAATCCACGACCCAGTGTATACACGTCTCAGGCTAGATCACAACTCAAAGTATATATATTTTTGGAATCAACCTTAACCCTGTATAGCTAACTCCAACATTACTGCATATAGAGTGTCTATGGTTGTTCCAAATAATATATATAGATGGGTCGATATGATATGTCAAAACATTTGCATACGTGTCTATGGTATCCCAAGATTACATAATATATTAGAATACATGTATAATACAATATAAGTTAGCTAGGATATGATTAATCATTCAACAATTCAATCCATTTGCGCTGCCTCATGTTCAGTTGTTTCTGATTAAATATGTGTTGAACACTTTTGTGGTTGGTATATATAATACTTTTGACCCCATATAAATAGTGCCTCCAAGTCTTTAATGCAAAAACAACCGCGCCTAATTCCAAATCATGCGTCGTATAATTCTGCTCGTGAATTTTCAATTGTCTAGACGCATAAGCAATTACTTTCGTTCGTTGCATTAATACACAACCGAGACCTTGCTTTGAGGCGTCACAATATATCACAAAATCATCGTTCCTTTCAGGTAATGATAATATAGGTGCCGTAGTTAACTTTTTCTTCAACTATTGAAATGCTTTCTCCTGCTCATCCTTCCATTCAAATTTCTTCCCTTTATGCGTTAATGCAGTCAAGGGTTTTGCTATTTTGGAAAAATCTTGGATGAACCTTCTGTAGTAACCAGCCAGTCCTAAAAATTGGCGTATATGCTTCGGAGTTTTCGGGGTTTCCCACTTTTCAACAGTTTCAATCTTTGCCGGATCCACTTGAATACCTTCTTTGTTCACTATGTGACCGAGGAATTGAACTTCTTCCAACCAAAATGCACATTTTGAAAACTTAGCGTACAGTTTTTCTTTCCTCAACAACTCTAGCACTTTTCTCAAATGTTCTTCATGCTCTTGGTCATTCTTTGAGTAAATAAGTATGTCATCGATGAAAACAATGACAAACTTGTCGAGGTATGGTCCACACACTCGGTTCATGAAGTCCATGAACACAGATGGTGCGTTAGTCAATCCAAACAGCATAACCATAAAATCGTAATGACCGTAACGCGTCCTAAAATCAGTCTTCGGAATATCATCCTCCTTCACCCGCATTTGATGATATCCAGAATGTAAATCAATCTTCGGATAAACCGACGAGCCTTGTAGTTGATCAAATAAGTCATCGATTCTCGGTAGTGGGTAGCGGTTCTTGATGGTAAGTTTGTTCAACTCTCGGTAGTCGATACACAACCTAAATGTACCATCCTTCTTCTAGACAAACAAAACAGGAGCTCCCCACGGTGATGTGCTTGGTCGAATGAAACTACGCTCTAAAAGTTCCTGTAACTGACTTTGTAATTCTTTCATTTCACTGGGTGCGAGTCAGTATGGAGCACGAGCTATTGGTGCAGCTCCTGGTACAAGGTCTATTTGAAATTCAATGGATCGATGTGGGGGTAATCCCGGTAGTTCTTTCGGAAATACATCGGGAAATTCTTTTGCGACGGGAACATCGCTGATGTTCTTTTCTTCAGGTTTAACTTCCTCGATGTTTGCTAGAATGACGTAACAACCTTTTCTTATTAGTTTTTCCGCCTTCAAACTACTAATAAGATTTAATTTCGCGTTGCTCTTTTTCCCGTACACCATTAAAGGTTTTCCTTTTTCACGCATAATGCGAATCGCATTTTTGTAACAAACGACCTCTGCTCTCACCCTTTTCAACCAGTCCATGCCAATTATTACATCAAAACTCCCTAACTCGACTGGTATTTAATCAATTTTAAACGTTTCATCCCCCAGTTTAATTTCTCTCTCCCGACATATATTATCTGCTGAAATTAATTTACCGTTTGCTAATTCGAGTAAAAATTTACTATCCAAAGGCGTCAATGGGCAACTTAATTAATAGGATCCGGGAGGCAGGCAGACCGGGTTTGAATCCTGAATGGATCCGGGAGAAAACCCCTTGGGGTCAATATGGATATCCATATTTTGGCCAGATTAATTAATAGGATGGGCAGAGCGAGACTTGAACCCATGACCTAACCCCCAGCCCCAATACACAAGGTGAAGGGGATGTCGTTGAAGCAATGCTTCGTTGGCCTTGGACAATGCTGAATTACATTGACGTGCTTCTCGATTTTGATCTTAGAAGTGTTGTCTGGTGTAGTCAATGGTATATTCAATACACGCTTTGATCGGCATCATACGGGCATGACGTAATACATTATTGAGGGACTCAGCAATATTTTTTGTTGTGTTAGCCCAATGACTCATGTCTTTATCCCTATACACAGTCCACATGCTTAAATCATGCAAATGTTATCAAGCCTCTATACTAGCTTGTTTGATGGCTTTGAAGGAATTCTTATAGAGTATTTGATTGGATGTCAAACCGGCTGTCCAACACAAGTGTTTGAGTGATGCAACTTTACTAAATTTGCTCAATAATTTGCTACGAACGTGGCACAAACAGTACCTATGTTCCCAACCGATATGTTTGAGCACCCATTGCATGTAGGATACCTTAGTGTCGATCAGAGATGACACACAAGTTTATGTTTCCATCAACATGTTCTTGGAACATTTCCAAAAACCAAGACCAACTATCGTTAGTTCCTTCATCACCTATTGCGAAGTTAACGAGTATAATTTGATTGTTAGCATTTTTCCCAACAGCTTACCCTTGTAACTACCTTTTAAATGGGTGCCATCGATGCAAATGATCACAATACACTTTTTATATTCTTTAATAACTGGACCAAATGCCCAAAACACATATTTGAATGTGTCGACACCTTCTTCAATTCGAGGTCCATTTTGAAACTTAACAATTGTATCCGAATTGGTATAAACTAATTCATTTAAATACTTTGGTAGATGAACAAAATTACTTTCTCAAGTTCCAAACAATCGTTCGATTGCAATACGCCTAGCATTCCATGCTTTAGCGTAATGCACATCCACATGCCATGTATTTTTTATTTGTGCTTGGATGTTTTTAACATGAAAAGAAATGTTTAAACTTACTTGATGGGAAATTTCACTATTTTACTAGCAATTAAGCTATAGGTTAAACAACAGTTGTTGTTTTCCAAGACGTTTCCATAACAAGTGTGTTCATCTTTCCATTTTGAAATTTTCCATACCCTGGATCTATTTTGACATGAACCACTTACATTCCAGCAACAATAGTATCTTTCTTGTAGACCCTTATAATTTAGGCTAGTTGTTCTACAATTTTCTTGCCAATAACCCGACCTGCTATCTTTAACAATGATTTCTATATTATTGTTTATATTCCATTTTTGAACAGCATATATAAGTTTGGATTTGTTCTGGAACATCATTCCTTTTGTAATAAAACTGGTCTCTTTATCATAAAAAATCCATGAAGCTTCTTGGTCATCATAGAAAGGAAAAGTATTACTAGCTTCACCTTCATTAACAACCCCGAAACGTGAAACTGGGGCAGGCTCCGGACATGGTTCCACTTCCTCTTCTCTACCTTCGTCACCATAAACATTCTCTTCAACACTATAATGAGAAACTGTATTGTCGCTTGCAGTGGACATACCATCATCCGAGTCTACTACATTATGTTCTTCATCCCGTCGTTGTTATTCTTCATCTCGTCGTTGTTATTCATCATCAACAACCGTTGACCGGTTGTGAGATGTTAATGGACCACCTTCCACAGTTTGAATAAGATCCAAAAAACCTGAACTTTGTGTGGTTGAAAGCGTTCCTCACACTTAATTTTAATTTGAACCTGATAGGTTAGATCATTCTGAGAAATAAAATAGATTGTTTCCAAAGTGTAGTCGTCGCTAAGTTCATTTTTGCATTCATTTCTATTTAAAAGAACTCACAAGATCATTTTCAACGTATGTGATTTTTGATCTGCCCCTACATAATTATAAGCCATTTGGTTTAACTGCATACTGTTAACCTTGGTGTTCAACACAAAACTCCTTCTATTTGTTGTGTCATCAACACTAAGCCAACCATTTTATAAAGAAATTTGGCCTCCCCAAACACGAATTGTAGTCATTTTTTGAATGTGAGATTAGTGTTTATTGTAATTTCAAAGGATGATTTTGTTGATATATGAAACTCAGTTTGTTGTGTTTGAGATGTAATTATGTTCTTTGTGATGTTGTGTTTGAATTGATGATAATGGTGCTATAAATAAATGTAAAAAAATAATAAATCTGATAATGATGAGATATGGTTTTAGTCCATTATTGCTGTGTTGCAGACAGTAAAACCGAAGTTTCAAACTTCAGATTTATTGTTTTTCTCCAAATCCGGAGTTTGAAACTCCGGTTTAGGGTTTCGGTGTTAGGTAACTGCAAAAAGGGACAAATCCGAAGTTTAAAACTCCGGTTTTGACAAAACCGGAGTTTCAAACTCCTGTTTTCCCATTTTTATAAAACTTTTTCCCTTTTTTCTATTTTTGGAAACAATGTTAAAAAAAACACTATTTAAAAAATCCATTATATTTTCACCGTCAAAATTTATAAATAAAGCCACTACAATTGCGCATTAACTATTTTGCAGTTACCTGACACCGAAACCCTAAACCGAAGTTTCAAACTCCGGATTTGCAGAAAAAGGGACAAATCCGAAGTTCAAAACTTCGGTTTTGACAAAACCGGAGTTTCAAACTCCCGTTTTCCCATTTTTATAAAACTTTTTTTCCATTTTTCTATTATTGTTAACAATGTTAAAAAACATTATTTAAAAAAATCCATTATATTTTCACCGTCAAAATTTATAAATAAAGTCACTACAATTGCGCATTAATTATTTGTACTGTATAAGCATTTAATGCACAATTGTAGTGAATTCATCATTTTTGTTGGTGAAAATATCACTTTCTGTTATAAATACAAAACTAAGATTTATATGGGTAGTTAATTGATAGAACAGCTACAGTTTGGTATATGGGTAGTTAATTAATCCAATTTCTACAATTTGGTACTTTGTTCAGCTCTTAAGAAAGAAAACAAGTTGGTACATTGAAGATTTGAAAAAAGATTGTATATAAAGAAAATTAAAGGATAATGCACAATTGTAGTGAATTCATCATTTTTGTTGGTGAAAATATCACTTTATGCTATAAATACAAAACTAAGATTTATATGGGTAGTTAATTGATAAAACAGCTACAGTTTGATATATGGGTAGTTAATTAATTCAATTTCTACAATTTGGTACTTTGTTCAGCTCTTAAGAAAGAAAACAAGTTGGTACATTAAAGATTTGAAAAAAGATTGTATATAAAGAAATTAAAGGATAAAAATTATTAAAATTTTAAGGGCCCAACCGGGTTCGAACCGGTGACCTATTGATCTGCAGTCAATTGCTCTACCACTGAGCTATGGACCCTTTTTTGTTTATTATGTTTATTACCTTTAATACTATTTATTTACCAAGTTAAGTCCTAAAGTTTAGTACTCAGTAAATTGTTTCAGACGCAAAGCAGCTAATACACATTCAAGAATATCACAGAATCTGATAAAGTTAGTTTTAACATCTTAAAAAACTTACAACATTGCTTGCATAAAATGCAACATCAAAACAATCTTGCATGCTACTCCGTACCTTTTGTTTAAGCTTATATGAGTATAAAGATTATTAACAATAAGTTAAGTTCAGGGAAAACTTGAAGATATAGAATTTTCTTTAAACTTAAATACTTGTTTATTACTTATGTTTTCTGTTTGTGCATCATTTTGAAACCTTCAACACCATCGCTTACTTCATCAAACACCTCTAGTCTCTTCCACAATTGCACAAATCAATTAAACGAAAAATAGAAAATATAACAGACTCATTAAATGAAGCACATATCAAGAAAAACATAAACCATTAAAATAAGATAATATAATATCTATCAAGTTACATCCATAACACATCCTGAAGTAGAAACATACAGACCATCGATGCAAATACTCATCGATCAAAACAGGCGTCAACTGTATACCCTACCTCGAAACTACGCTAATCAAGTTTCTTCGGACAAAGGTTTAGGTTGTATCGGATTAGCTGCCCGAAAATCCTCTTTAGTTCTACCATAATAAGCTGCTAATACACTCGTTGAGTAGGTGATGAAATTCCAACCAAAAGCGGACCCACCAACAACATAACTACCCACCGACACTTCTTGCTTCTCAGTAGGAACATGTCTCTCCTCTGAAGGTTTTCGGATGAAAATTTGTTCCTTCTCTAATGGAGTTTCTGTCGGTTTAAGATCAATCGGCTTTTTCTGATCATGACTTGAGTCAGCTTCGGTTTTACATTTGTCCATGGTGATTGTACCCGATGTCATATCTTCATATAGCTTCATCAAGACTTTCATTTCTGCAGAATGTTTTAAAATGTTATAGTGTAACAAATTTATACTACGTATAATATTAGAGGTGGGAGGATGGGTGGGTTCTGCAGGTTGGGTAACAGGTCAAAACATGAAATAATAATTGCTACGTGCGGTAAGTTGTCTTTTTAGAGACCATCTTAAAATAAAAATAACTAACACAATTTAAGCTAAATATACTTTCACTTTAGTTCCATTGTAAGCTATATAACCCAAAAAAATACCATTGCAGTTCATAAATTTTCAAATCGTGTATCTATGTAAACAAATTGTTACCTGTTACCGGATGGACGGACCGGTTAAAATACTTATGTGGAACGTTTTTTCTTTTAAAGATGACATTGAAATGGATCAATATTTTCTTTTTTTATTGTCCGTTTACATTAACACACGATTTTAAAGTTTATGACCTACACTAGTAATTTATGAAGTATATAGCCTACAATGGAGTAAAAGTGAAAGTATATGAACTATTTGTAGCATGGGGGATTAAATACAGAAGATCTCAATCCTACGTGTAATGACATGTCAGCGACATACTTGACGACACGCCAGCACGTGTTTTTTTCCACTTAAAAAAGTTTTGTTCGTTGACATTAACATACGATTTTAAAGTTTATAGCCTACACTAGTATTTTATGGGGCATATAGTCTACAATGGAACAAAAGTGAAAGTATATGGCCTATTTGTAGCTTTAACCCTTAATTTTAATACAATTTTATGGACATCTGACCCGTGCAACCCATTCCCTTTTCAGTTAACCTTAATAATTTGATCCGTTTATGATAAACCATAACCTTGTTAAACCAATTGATAAAGAGATGGGCGTAACTTGTCGCAGCTTATATAAAAATATAAATGGATTCATTTGAAACCATCAGATTATTACAAAGACTTACGTTGGTTTATTTCAGAAGCAGCTTTGGAAGTCTTAAAGTCTGGAGTCCGAAGAACCTTTAAGATAAGAGAAACCAACCATAAAATGTAAAAAATCACGTTTTAATCGGATAAAACAGTGAACTGATGATAAACCATTGTGCGCATTATAAAAAGAAAAGCTTATAGTACATGGTAGAACTTTTTGATGCAGGTTCACAATTGTTACTGAATCATGTGAGACAGAGTTCAAGGTAATTAAAGAAAAATGAAGTAAACTTTTGATTTTCAAAAGTCAAAGCTCAAAAGTGATTATAGTTTCCGACATAGAAAATCAAGATATATGCATCAAGATATATGCAACCCACACGACAAAAAGAAGTCAAAAGAAGACTCTAATACCAGATGAAGGAGATAATAAGTTAAAAGCATAAGACTTTCGCTTCAATCTAGTTACAAGGTTTTTCTAGACACTCATTGTTGTCGCTAAAAAAACTTTAATCCGAACAAAAAATGAGTCACATACTGATCAACCATGTTCATAGCCATATCTAAATTTGCTTGAATCACATGAGATACACACATTCGATATATCAACATTTAACAAATACTACATATTCAAAGTAAATTTAAATATGGTATGCATGTATTGACCTGTTAATGAAAAGTTAAAGATAATCTGACCAATAATGTAAATAGTGCTCACATTAGTCTTCTTTAATAATTTTCACAACATTAATAGCATAAGGTTAAGGTATTACACGAGCAATTCAAACAGAACTTTCCTTGAATAACCCTAATCCATTTGGTAAGGAAATATGTGACAAATTCCAAATAAATTACAAATTGTTTACTATACCTGTATGCCTATATAAGTGAGATCACAGGGGTGTTCATCTGTTCGGTTTATAATTTTTTTCGATTAAATAGGTTTGGTTTATTCGGTTTTAAAATTTTCTCGTAGTAAAACCTAAAACCAGGCAGAAAACCGAATTCATACATCCAAAACAATACAAACTACAAACTATACACGATTATATGATATGATACAAATTCCATAAACCTAACCATTAATGATTTAATATGTATTATTTTTTAGTCAAATTAGGGTCACAAAGCAAGAAAATTATGGATGTATGCGAATTTCCATTTGTTTATCAGTCACGTGATTAATAAATTTAGTGATTTTTCAAAACTATTAACTCTTCAAATTTTCAACCGAATTCAAAAATTCATACATATATGTTAATATACAAAAAGAATGATATTTATTAAATTCAATTCAGTTTTGAATTTGGTTAACTTGAATTAAAAAAAAAAAAACCCAAAAACCAAAAATGCTGAATTTGGTTACGATTTTATAGATCAAAAAACTACTTTTCAAATCCGATTTGATTTTAAACCGGTTTCGTTTTGGTATTCAAATTAAATGATTTCATACATGACCATAAAAATCATAGATTGCAATCAGTATAAAAAATGCTAAGATAAAAATTGTAGCTTTTAGGGCAAAGCTATCAATTTCTGTAAACAGATAAAAACCCTAATCAAATCATAACAAACATAAACTAACAGAAGAGATGAAAAACAACTAAACAAACTTTACAGAAATGAAATTAAGGTTTATAAAAAAGTTGTTCAACATACGGAAGCTAAAAAATTCATTTTTTTTTTTTTTTAGATTTGCTGTTGTTATAGATTGAATAAGTACCTCAAGAAAATGGGGACGAAGATCCTTAACAAGGGCACGCATCTTGAAGTAATTTGATTCTTGAAAATCAGAAGCATTGCGCTTTTTTGAATTTGAGTGCAGATTTTGAGCAGCAGCAGCAGCAGGATTTTGAATTTCCATTTGCTAATGGTAGATGAATTTTGAAGGAAGCAAGAAGAAAGTTTGTGAACTTTGAGTCGAGTCTGCTTGATTTAAGCTACAGTTATTTAGACATTTACACACTTAACCCTTTCATTTTCTTATTTAAACGTATTTAGTCCTTAAAGTATATCTACATGCACTTAAGTTGACCGGACAACAAGTTTCTCCAATCTCACCATAAGACCACCTTTAATGCGGCGTGTTGGTGTGTATGTGTTGGCCAACACGCCACCTAGCACCCCATAACAAGGCGTGTTGGTGTGTATGTTGGTCAAGTGCATCAAGTGAGCACGTAAAAGTTTTAGGCGTGTTGGGTATTTTCTCCACTTTTTAATTAGTTTTTATCCCCTTTTTCACCCAACTTCCAATCAGATTTTAACACATCACCCAACACGCCACTTAACACTCCACCCCATTACACACCGGTATGTCAACACGCTCATCAAGCACCCCACCCTACCCAGCAACAAGCCCATCATCCCTTTCAGGGATAAAGATGGTCTAAGGAGTTAAAAGATATGCTGTAAAATAGTTATCTAATGAGTTTAAAGAGTGCGAAGTCACGCTGGTTCGAGCTAACTAAATATTGTCTCGTGGCATGGATCAAGGGGGATGCGCCCCAGCGAGGGTTAGGGGCCAGACAAAAATACTACTCCGTATTTGGTGTTTCTCGTTAAAAATGAAGGGTTACACAAAACTTATTTTCAATTGCCTAATTTTGAATTTATTTATATGTCACTAGAACAAATAGGAAATACATACAAAAACTATGATATTTTTTATTCTGCATTAAACAGGTTTCTCTCATCTAATGCTCCCTTTGTTCCAAAAAGTAAATGATTGCCAGTTTGTTTTTTAAGCTCAAACTTACTAACTTTTTTTATTTCCTTGTTGATATGGATTTTGAACCTTTTCTAGCAACATTTGAGAAACAGATATACTCGTATTCTTTTACTGTAAGCTCTATAATATTTTCAGTGACCGCCAAAAATAAGTGGCTTGTGACTTGTGAGTCGAAATATTTCAAATAAAAGTACAGTTTGAAATGGGTAGGGCCGGCTAACCCTTAAACACATTTTGAATCTATTAGCTTGAGCTGTATAAAGCAATCATTATTGCTAAAAATATATACACGAGTTGTATGGTTACCAGAGTAATCTAACTTTTGGTTGCGACCTAAAATTTCGCGGTCATGGTTTGAAGTTTCTCGGTCATGAACGAGAATCATGCATCAATTCTTTGCGAATTAAGAGGGCATTTTTTGCAACCTTTTATTTTTCCGAGGCGATTTTTTATAGTTCGTAAAAAAAAATGAGCATTTTCGTTAGCTAATATTTCATACAAAATGACTGTAACTGCACACGGAGTGGGTGTGTGTTCCCCCACTCCGTGTCCCTATAATCAATCTGATAAGTATTGAATCAAAAATCAAGTTTTTTTTTTTTTTGGGGGGGTAAAGGGATGACCCGGTAATTTTATAAAGAATAAGAGAATGATACAATGAGTTCAAATGCTACAAGTAAATCTTATAGCCATACAACAACCAACTAGACTAAAAAGCTACAAAAAAGCAGATAAGCCTAGCCCACCAATACACATCAAAAATCAACTTAGGATGACTCTCAACCAATATGACTTGTTCCCTCTTTTTTTTAGCTAATATTCGAATTTGATTTGATTCAAGTGGCCCGTTTATATAAAACACACCCAAATTGACATTCATAATCGTTCAAAATAGTCACCTCCATATGGATTATAGCACAAAGCTTCTTTCCCTTGCAGACTTCCAGTTTAGCACAACCTATATTGTTACATTCTGCAAAACACTGTTTCGTAATTGAGCTGCCAATCGAATTAATCAAAATTGGATTGTTTTCCTCGCTCGCTTGATTCGATTATTCCATCAAAAGTAACCCTCGAGTAATACATTTTTACTGTCTTCTTTATGTTCAAAGGTCTTCAAACCAGCTCCTTGGCTAATCGTTATTGCCTTAACGGATACATTTTTGTTGTGTACACTCCAAACTGGCAACACTTCCACCACCAGCTTCTGTATCAAGTTTTCCTCAACCCCCTTCAAAATCTCATCAAAGTCATCATAACACCCTCTTAAATCCAACAATGCACTGCACAGTCCTTGGCTTGCAATGCTCCAAGATTGTGGTTAATTTTAATTTATCCAAAATTACAGTTTCGATCATATCCCATGTTCAGATTCAACGCCCATCTCCTTGTCCGTCAATATCACAACCTTTGAAGCTGCTTCTTCAAGGGTAACAAAAGGAACCTAGATTTCAGGATTTTATTAGATTGCTGATAACAATTATTACTACATCAAATATGATTACAGAAATCATATCATCCAAATGAATTTATTTTAATAATACTTTTTATGGTAGGTATAATGCTACATTGGGTAACTTTTGATACGTTCGGTCAATTTGTCTAATTTCCTTTTAAGTAAACTTTCACAAATTTACCCAAACAGCCCATTGAAAAAACCTACGAATCAGACATAACCTCAATCGAACCGTTCATATGTAAATGGGTCAAAAATGTCACCTGAACAAAAGATGGTTTTAACCCACCTAAAACACATATATTATTCGCTTGACTTGAAGTCGGGAAGGAAAAATGAAAGCATGGAGCTCCTAAATATAAGGGAAAATATAAAGCCTGACAACAACACATATATTATAAACCATGTATATCAATGCGTATAGCAATATAAAGATACGGGAGAATGATAAATACAACAATCCCTAGAGCATAATAGAAATAAACAGATTCTTCTGGTGGGAGCTGGAAAAGAAGGATGATTGTGGCAAACGTCAATATTAGGTCAAGAACCAGAACTGGATTGAGCATTTTCACAATCTTTTGAATGTATTAATTGGGGAAGAAAGAAGATTATAGGAGTGGTGAAAATAAATGAAACGGAAGAGGTCAATTTATAGCGAAATATCAGACATAGCAATCGAGGCAGATTACGCATTTAATCAAAGGAAATCCTAATTTCCTTAAATTCCGAAGAATCAAATCTTATTTAGATTATGAAGATTTTCTATTCCTTAAATTCCGGAAATCAATCGTTACTACGTCAAAAGATAAGACGCATCTCTATTCTTCATTTCACTCTATTACGATAACTTCTCTTATACGCTTCGAGTAATTGGATTGTTTTATCCATATTATTCAACGGTGATAAAAAAAAAATTCTATTTATCAACTCATATTCGTCATGAAAACATTTTTATTGTTAGCCATGACGACCTCACTCAAATTTCGGGACGAAATTTCTTTAACGGGTAGGTACTGTGATGACCCGAAAATTTCTGACCAAATTTAAACTTAATCTTTGTATGATTAACATTTCCGACAAGATAAGAAAAGTCTGTAAAACTGAATCTCAAAATTTTTGAACTACTTTTATATATTTAAATACCCTTCGGTTGTTTTCGACGATTCGCGAACAATTATATGTAAATAGATACATATATACTATAACTTGAAAAGGTAACAATGTATTAATTATTTGATACCGTACATTAAACTTATTGGTTTAAATATTTATTTGAATATATATGATAAGTTGAAATATTTATTATTAAAATTTATTTATAAATAACTTCCAATGTGTATTTAAAAACTGATTTATGTATATTAAAAAGATATATACATATATATAATTTCAAGTTATTTAGTAAACGATAGTAACATTTTCAAATTGCTACAGTACCCAAAATGCTACAGTATTTTTGAAAATCACTATTTGCTACAGTGAAAATTGACAGTGAATTGCTACAGTGGTATAGTTTATGGATGATTTAAGACTATATTTTGACAAAGGTACGAGTCACGAAATGTAAAATGCAAGTTTTCTAAGCGTACGAAAATGCGTTCGAGAAACCGGAACCGGGACATAAGTCGAGTGACGACGTACGACATATCGGAACAAAAATTACAAGTCAACTATGCACGTGAATTTAATATAATATATAATTAATTATATAAATTATATATATTATATATTAATATTTATATTATGTCGACAAAGATAAAAACAAACGAACCAGGCTGGTGACAGTTGGCCATGCGATCGCATGGCCATATGCCCATGAAACCATGCGATCGCATGGAAGGAGAAATCAGGCCATACTATAAAAGCTCGACCATTTCTGTAGTGACCCGAACTTTTTCATGTTTATATATATTAATTGAGATTGATATTTACATGATTAAATGTTTCCAACATGTTAAGCAATCAAACTTGTTAAGACTTGATTAATTGAAATATGTTTCATATAGACAATTGACCACCCAAGTTGACCGGTGATTCACGAACGTTAAAACTTGTAAAAACTATATGATGACATATATATGGATATATATATAGTTAACATGATACTATGATAAGTAAACATATCATTAAGTATATTAACAATGAACTACATATGTAAAAACAAGACTACTAACTTAATGATTTTTAAACGAGACATATATGTAACGATTATCGTTGTAAAGACATTTGATGATATTCATACATGATAATATCATGATAATATAATAATTTAAAATCTTATTTGATATTATAAACATTGGGTTAACAACATTTAACAAGATCGTTAACCTAAAGGTTTCAAAACAACACTTACATGTAACGACTAACGATGACTTAACGACTCAGTTAAAATGTATATACATGTAGTGTTTTAATATGTATTTATACACTTTTGAAAGACTTCAATACACTTATCAAAATACTTCTACTTAACAAAAATGCTTACAATTACATCCTCGTTCAGTTTCATCAACAATTCTACTCGTATGCACCCGTATTCGTACTCGTACAATACACAGCTTTTAGATGTATGTACTATTGGTATATATACTCCAATGATCAGCTCTTAGCAGCCTATGTGAGTCACCTAACACATGTGGGAATCATCATTTGGCAACTAGCATGAAATATCTCATAAAATTACAAAAATATGAGTAATCATTCATGACTTATTTACATGAAAACAAAATTACATATACTTTATATCTAATCCATACACCAACGACCAAAAACACCTACAAACACTTTCATTCTTCAATTTCTTCATCTAATTTATCTCTCTCAAGTTCTATCTTCAAGTTCTAAGTGTTCTTCATATATTCTACAAGTTCTAGTTACATAAAATCAAGAATACTTTCAAGTTTGCTAGCTCACTTCCAATCTTGTAAGGTGATCATCCAACCTCAAGAAATCTTTGTTTCTTACAGTAGGTTATCATTCTAATACAAAGTAATAATCATATTCAAACTTTGGTTCAATTTCTATAACTATAACAATCTTATTTCAAGTGATGATCTTACTTGAACTTGTTTTCGTGTCATGATTCTGCTTCAAGAACTTCGAGCCATCCAAGGATCCGTTGAAGCTAGATCCATTTTTCTCTTTTCCAGTAGGTTTATCCAAGGAACTTAAGGTAGTAATGATGTTCATAACATCATTCGATTCATACATATAAAGCTATCTTATTCGAAGGTTTAAACTTGTAATCACTAGAACATAGTTTAGTTAATTCTAAATTTGTTCGCAAACAAAAGTTAATCCTTCTAACTTGACTTTTAAAATCAACTAAACACATGTTCTATATCTATATGATATGCTAACTTAATGATTTAAAACCTGGAAACACGAAAAACACCGTAAAACCGGATTTACGCCGTCGTAGTAACACCGCGGGCTGTTTTGGGTTAGTTAATTAAAAACTATGATAAACTTTGATTTAAAAGTTGTTATTCTGAGAAAATGATTTTTATTATGAACATGAAACTATATCAAAAAATTATGGTTAAACTCAAAGTGAAAGTATGTTTTCTAAAATGGTCATCTAGACGTCGTTCTTTCGACTGAAATGACTACCTTTACAAAAATGACTTGTAACTTATTTTTCTGACTATAAACCTATACTTTTTCTATTTAGATTAATAAAATAGAGTTCAATATGAAACCATAGAAATTTGATTCACTCAACACGGATTTAAAATGAAGAAGTTATGGGTAAAACAAGATTGGATAATTTTTCTCATTTTAGCTACGTGAAAATTGGTAACAAATCTATTCCAACCATAACTTAATCAACTTGTATTGTATATTATGTAATCTTGAGATACCATAGACACGTATACAATGCTTCGACCTATCATGTCGACACATCTATATATATTTCGGAACAACCATAGACACTCTATATGTGAATGTTGGAGTTAGCTATACAGGGTTGAGGTTGATTCCAAAATATATATAGTTTGAGTTGTGATCAATACTGAGATACGTATACACTAGGTCGTGGATTGATTCAAGATAATATTTATCGATTTATTTCTGTATATCTAACTGTGGACAACTAGTTGTAGGTTACTAACGAGGACAGCTGACTTAATAAACTTAAAACATCAAAATATATTAAAAGTGTTGTAAATATATTTTGTACATACTTTGATATATATGTATATATTGTTATAGGTTCGTGAATCAACCAGTGGCCAAGTCTTACTTCCCGACGAAGTAAAAATCTGTGAAAGTGAGTTATAGTCCCACTTTTAAAATCTAATATTTTTGGGATGAGGATACATGCAGGTTTTATAAATGATTTACAAAATAGACACAAGTATGTGAAACTACATTCTATGGTTGAATTATCGAAATCGAATATGCCCCTTTTTATTAAGTCTGGTAATCTAAGAATTAGGGAACAGACACCCTAATTGACGCGAATCCTAAAGATAGATCTATTGGGCCTAACAAACCCCATCCAAAGTACCGGATGCTTTAGTACTTCGAAATTTATATCATATCTGAAGGGTGTCCCGGAATGATGGGGATATTCTTATATATGCATCTTGTTAATGTCGGTTACCAGGTGTTCACCATATGAATGATTTTTATCTCTATGTATGGGATGTGTATTGAAATATGAAATCTTGTGGTCTATTATTATGATTTGATATATATAGGTTAAACCTATAACTCACCAACATTTTTGTTGACGTTTTAAGCATGTTTATTCTCAGGTGATTATTAAGAGCTTCCGCTATCGCATACTTAAATAAGGACGAGATTTGGAGTCCATGCTTGTATGATATTGTGTAAAAACTGCATTCAAGAAACTTATTTTGTTGTAACATATTTGTATTGTAAACCATTATGTAATGGTCGTGTGTAAACAGGATATTTTATATTATCATTATTTGATAATCTACGTAAAGCTTTTTAAAACCTTTATCTATGAAATAAAGGTTATGGTTTGTTTTAAAAATGAATGCAGTCTTTGAAAAACGTCTCATATAGAGGTCAAAACCTCGCAACGAAATCAATTAATATGGAACGTTTTTAATCAATAAGAACGGAACATTTCAGTTGGTATCCGAGCATTGGTCTTAGAGAACCAGAATTTTGCATTAGTGTGTCTTATCGAGTTTGTTAGAATGCATTAGTGAGTCTGGACTTCGACCGTGTTTACTTGAAAAATGATTGCTTAACAAATTTTGTTGGAAACTATATATTTTTAACATGTGAATATTATGTGATATATTAATCTCTTAACGCGTTTGATATTATGTGATAGATGTCTACCTCTAGAACAAGTCCCATTGACTCACCTAATAATAATGAAGAGTCAAATGTAAATTGGAATGATTCGTGGACTGATTCACAAGTTCCCGAAGAGGAACCGGAAGAAGAGTCGGAACCGGAAGAAGAATCGGAACCGGAAGAAGAATCAGAACCGGATGAAGAAATAGAACCGGTGGGGGAAATAATAAAACGGTTAAGTAAAAGCAAATCCTCAACCAACCGACCAAGGTTAATGATGGTCAATGGTGTTTCCGCCAAGGAAGCAAAATATTGGGAGGATTACCAATTCTCCGATGAATCGGATTCCGACGAGAATTCCGATAATGTTATAGAAATTACCCCAACTGAATTTAAAAAGGCAAAAGAAAATAATAAGGGAAAGGGCATAAAAATAGAGAAATCTAATTCCAACCCCGATGAACTTTATATGTATCGTCAACCCCCGAAGTCCTTAAGTTGTAACAATGACCCGGGAACCTCTAAACCACCAGGTTTTTCTAAACCAATGTGGAAAACGACGGCTCGTATTAGGGGAACATCATATATCTCTAGAAACTTGGCAAAACGAACCAAAACCGAAGAAGAAGAAACAAGTGAGTCGGAATAAGATAGTTGTATTCGTGTGGTGTAATATATGTAATATAGTGTGCTTATGCTTTATGATATATGTAAAAATTGCTTGTATTAATAAGTAATTTTTTTTATGAATCTAACTCTTGTCTATTTTACAGTATAAAAACACAAAATGGATAGACAACCCAATATTTTAAGAGACCTACCCTGAGACATGATTGATGAAATCTTGTCTAGAGTCGGTCAGAATTCTTCGGCACAACTATTTAAGGCGAGATCAGTTTGTAAGATATTCGAAGAACGTTCAAAGAATGCCTTGGTTTATAAAAGGCTTTCGTTCGAAAGATGGGGGATATCACATTGGGAAATCCATAAGTTACGATGTGTTTACTTTGACGCATATATTGTGGGGAACCCAAATGCTATTTTACGCAATGGGTTAAGAAATTATTTTGACTCAATATATCCGAATATTGGACTTCGTGATTTAGAAAAAGCGGCTAACATGCAACATAAAGAAGCATGTTATGCTTACGGATTAGTAATGTTCGCTTCTCACCAAAGTGAGAACAAGAACATCGGGCTACAACTATTAAACAAAACGTTCCCACAAGTGACGGAGTCGGTAATTGGGGTAAGAAATGAGGTTTTTAGATTGTTACGGGACTGTTGGACATTACGTAACCCTCGCCCCTTTGACGACGTTACAACACATTGTCTTATCAACAGCCATAACGGTTATGTTCCACAAGACCAAGGATGGGAAGTAATCCTAGTAAAACCAGAATGCATGACTTGTTTCTGGACGTATGAATTACGTGTCTTTATTGCCTTTGCTGAACGACTTGTGTACTAGCTAGAATTATCTTCACAACCATCTTGTATCAAATTTATTGTGTGCTATATTTCATGCTATATGTAAAATAAGCGGTATTGTAAGTTTGTAAAATATTGTGTAAAAGTTTGAACGCAAAATATTATTATAATCAGTTTTTCATATAGAATTGTAGTAGTTGAATTGTATATTAGCTACTAAGTATGAACTTAACGGGTAGGTACTACCCGAATTTAAACTTATAAAACGCTAATATGAAGAAAAAGCTTTTATAAATGAGTTCATATTATGCTACGAAATACTATTAACTACTCTTAATATTCTGTATGATTAACTTGTTCCATTTGACTATTTTGAAGGAAATGGCACCGACTACTCGACACACCGTGAATATGAATGAAGAGGAATTCCGTACTTTTCTAGATTCAAACATAGCCGCAGTACAGGCTGCGCTACATACCAACAATAACCTTGGATCTAGCAGTACAGGAAATCGTGTAGGATGCACCTACAAAGAATTCACTGCCTGCAAACCTTTGGAATTTGATGGAACCGAAGGACCGATCGGATTGAAACGGTGGACCGAGAAGGTCGAATCGGTGTTTGCCATAAATAAGTGTACTGAAGAGGACAAAGTGAAGTACGCTACGCATACCATCACAGGTTCTGCGTTAACATGGTGGAATACCTATCTAGAGCAAGTGGGACAAGATGATGCGTACGCACTACCGTGGTCAGCATTCAAGCACTTGATGAACGAGAAGTACCGTCCCAGAACCGAGGTCAATAAGCTCAAGACAGAACTTAGAGGGTTACGAACCCAAGGATTTGATATTACCACGTACGAAAGACGATTCACAGAATTGTGCCTATTGTGTCCGGGAGCATTCGAAGATGAGGAAGAGAAGATCGACGCGTTTGTGAAAGGATTACCGGAAAGAATCCAAGAAGATATAAGTTCACATGAGCCCGCCTCCATACAACAGGCATGTAGAATGGCTCACAAACTAGTGAACCAGATTGAGGAAAGAATTAAAGAACAGACGGCTGAAGAGGCCAATGTGAAGCAAGTCAAAAGAAAGTGGGAGGAAAACGGTGATAAGAATCACCAATACAACAACAACAGCAAATACAATAATAATCGCAACAATTATCCCAACAATCGCAACATCAATCGCAACTGCAATAAACGGCCCAACAACAACAACAACAACAACAACAACAACAACAACAACAACAATAACAACAACAACAACAACAACAACAACAACAACAACAACAACAACAACAACAACAACAACAACAACAACAACAACAACAACAACAACAGCAACTACAACAATCATCCCAACAACAATAACAACCGCAACAACAACAACAATCAGAAGCAGCTATGCCAAAGGTGTGAAAAATATCACTCGGGGTTCTGCACCAAATTTTGCAACAAGTGTAAAAGAAATGGTCATAGCACGGCGAAGTGTGAGGTCTACGGACCAGGGGTTAACAGAACGAAAGGAACAAATGGTGTCGGAACGAGTAATGGCGGAGCAAGTAGTGTCGGAGCAAGTTATGCCAATGTAGTTTGTTATAAATGTGGAAAACCGGGCCACATTATTAGAAATTGCCCGAACCAGGAGAACACGAATGGACAAGGCCGCGGAAGAGTTTTCAATATTAATGCAGCAGAGGCACAGGAAGACCCGGAGCTTGTTACGGGTACGTTTCTTATTGACAATAAATCTGCTTACGTTTTATTTGATTCGGGTGCGGATAGAAGCTATATGAGTAGAGATTTTTGTGCTAATTTAAGTTGTCCATTGACGCCTTTGGATAGTAAATTTTTACTCGAATTAGTAAATGGTAAATTAATTTCAGCAGATAATATATGTCGGAATCGAGAAATTAAACTGGTTAGCGAAACATTTAAGATTGATTTGATACCAGTAGAGTTAGGGAGTTTTGATGTGATAATCGGTATGGACTGGTTGAAAGAAGTGAAAGCAGAGATCGTTTGTTACAAAAATGCAATTCGCATTATACGAGAAAAAGGAAAACCCTTAATGGTGTACGGAGAAAAGGGCAACACGAAGCTACATCTTATTAGTAATTTGAAGGCACAAAAACTAATAAGAAAAGGTTGCTATGCTATTCTAGCACACGTCGAGAAAGTACAAACTGAAGAAAAGAGCATCAATGATGTTCCCATTGCAAAAGAATTTCCCGATGTATTTTCGAAAGAATTACCGGGATTACCCCCACATCGATCCGTTGAATTTCAAATAGATCTTGTACCAGGAGCTGCACCAATAGCTCGTGCTCCTTACAGACTCGCACCCAGCGAGATGAAAGAACTGCAAAGCCAATTACAAGAACTTTTAGAGCATGGTTTCATTCGACCAAGCACATCACCGTGGGGAGCTCCTGTTTTGTTTATCAAGAAGAAAGATGGTACATTCAGGTTGTGTATCGACTACCGAGAGTTGAACAAACTTACCATCAAGAACCGCTACCCACTACCGAGAATCGACGACTTATTTGATCAACTACAAGGCTCGTCTGTTTATTCAAAGATTGACTTACGTTCCTAGTATCATCAAATGCGGGTGAAAGAAGATGATATTCCAAAGACTGCTTTCAGAACACGTTACGGTCATTACGAGTTTATGGTCATGCCGTTTGGTTTAACTAATGCACCAGTTGTGTTCATGGACCTTATGAACCGAGTGTGTGGACCATACCTTGACAAGTTTGTCATTGTTTTCATTGATGACATACTTATTTACTCAAAGAATGACCAAGAACACGGTGAACATTTGAAAAAGGTGTTAGAAGTATTGAGGAAGGAAGAATTGTACGCTAAGTTTTCAAAGTGTGCATTTTGGTTGGAAGAAGTTCAATTCCTCGGTCACATAGTGAACAAAGAAGGTATTAAGGTGGATCCGGCAAAGATAGAAACTGTTGAAAAGTGGGAAACCCCGAAAACTCCGAAACACATAGTTTTAGGACTAGCTGGTTACTACAGAAGGTTCATCCAAGACTTTTCCAGAATAGCAAAACCCTTGACTGCATTAACGCATAAAGGGAAGAAATTTGAATGGAATGATGAACAAGAGAAAGCATTTCAGTTATTGAAGAAAAAGCTAACTACGGCACCTATATTGTCATTGCCTGAAGGGAATGATGATTTTGTGATTTATTGTGACGCATCAAAGCAAGGTCTCGGTTGTGTATTAATCCAACTAACGAAGGTGATTGCTTATGCGTCTAGACAATTGAAGATTCACGAACAAAATTATACGACGCATGATTTGGAATTAGGCGCGGTTGTTTTTGTATAGCACTACTTATATGGGGTCAAAAGTATTATATATACCGACCACAAAAGTCTTCAACACATATTTAATCAGAAACAACTGAATATGAGGCAGCGTAGGTGGATTGAATTATTGAATGATTACGACTTTGAGATTCGTTACCACCCGGGGAAGGCAAATGTGGTAGCCGATGCCTTGAGCAGGAAGGACAGAGAACCCATTCGAGTAAAATCTATGAATATAATGATTCATAATAACCTTACTACTCAAATAAAGGAGGCGAAACAAGGAGTTTTAAAAGAGGGAAATTTAAAGGATGAAATACCCAAAGGATCGGAGAAGCATCTTAATATTCGGGAAGACGGAACCCGGTATAGGGCTGAAAGGATTTGGGTACCAAAATTTGGAGATATGAGAGAAATGGTACTTAGAGAAGCTCATAAAACCAGATACTCAATACATCCTGGAATGGGGAAGATGTACAAGGATCTCAAGAAACATTTTTGGTGGCCGGGTATGAAAGTCGATGTTGCTAAATACGTAGGAGAATGTTTGACGTGTTCTAAGGTCAAAGCTGAGCATCAGAAACCATCAGGTCTACTTCAACAACCCGAAATCCCGGAATGGAAATGGGAAAACATTACCATGGATTTCATCACTAAATTTCCAAGGACTGCAAGTGGTTTTGATACTATTTGGGTAATAGTTGATCGTCTCACCAAATCAACACACTTCCTGCCAATAAGAGAAGATGACAAGATGGAGAAGTTAGCACGACTGTATTTGAAGGAAGTCATCTCCAGACATGGAATACCAATCTCTTTTATCTCTGATAGGGATGGCAGATTTATTTCAAGATTCTGGCAGACATTACAGTAAGCATTAGGAACTCGTCTAGACATGAGTACTGCCTATCATCCACAAACTGATGGGCAGAGTGAAAGGACGATACAAACGCTTGAAGACATGCTACGAGCATGTGTTATTGATTTCGGAAACAGTTGGGATCGACATCTACCGTTAGCAGAATTTTCCTACAACAACAGCTACCATTCAAGCATTGAGATGGCGCCGTTTGAAGCACTTTATGGTAGAAAGTGCAGGTCTCTGATTTGTTGGAGTGAAGTGGGGGATAGACAGATTACGGGTCCGGAGATTATACAAGAAACTACCGAGAAGATCATCCAAATTCAATAACGGTTGAAAACCGCCCAAAGTCGACAAAAGAGCTACGCTGACATTAAAAGAAAAGATATAGAATTTGAAATTAGAGAGATGGTCATGCTTAAAGTTTCACCTTGGAAAGGTGTTGTTCGATTTGGTAAACGAGGGAAATTAAATCCAAGGTATATTGGACCATTCAAGATTATTGATCGTGTCGGACAAGCTTACCGACTTGAGTTACCTCAACAACTCTCGGCTTTACATAACACTTTTCACGTCTCAAATTTGAAGAAATGTTTTGCTAAAGAAGATCTCACTATTCCGTTAGATGAAATCCAAATCAACGAAAAACTTCAATTCATCGAAGAACCCGTCGAAATAATGGATCGTGAGGTTAAAAGACTTAAGCAAAATAAGATACCAATTTTTAAGGTTCGATGGAATGCTCATAGAGGACCCGAGTTCACCTGGGAGCGTGAAGATCATATGAAGTAGAAATACCCTCATCTATTTCCAGAAGATTCGTCAACACCTTCAACAGCTTAAAATTTCGGGACGAAATTTATTTAACGGGTAGGTACTGTAGTGACCCGAACTTTTCCATGTTTATATATATTAATTGAGATTGATATTTACATGATTAAATGTTTCCAACATGTTAAGCAATAAAACTTGTTAAGACTTGATTAATTGAAATATGTTTCATATAGACAATTGACCACCCAAGTTGACCGGTGATTCACGAACGTTAAAACTTGTAAAAACTATATGATGACATATATATGGATATATATATAGTTAACATGATACTATGATAAGTAAACATATCATTAAGTATATTAACAATGAACTACATATGCAAAAACAAGACTACTAACTTAATGATTTTTAAACGAGACATATATGTAACGATTATCGTTGTAAAGACATTTAATGATATTCATACATGATAATTGTAGTGACCCGAACTTTTCCATGTTTATATATATTAATTGAGATTGATATTTACATGATTAAATGTTTCCAACATGTTAAGCAATCAAACTTGTTAAGACTTGATTAATTGAAATATGTTTCATATAGACAATTGACCACCCAAGTTGACCGGTGATTCACGAACGTTAAAACTTGTAAAAACTATATGATGACATATATATGGATATATATATAGTTAACATGATACTATGATAAGTAAACATATCATTAAGTATATTAACAATGAACTACATATGTAAAAACAAGACTACTAACTTAATGATTTTTAAACGAGACATATATGTAACGATTATCGTTGTAAAGACATTTAATGTATATATATCATATTAAGAGATATTAATACATGATAATATCATGATAATATAATAATTTAAAATCTCATTTGATATTATAAACATTGGGTTAACAACATTTAACAAGGTCGTTAACCTAAAGGTTTCAAAACAACACTTACATGTAACGACTAACGATGACTTAACGACTCAGTTAAAATGTATATACATGTAGTGTTTTAATATGTATTTATACACTTTTGAAAGACTTCAATACACTTATAAAAATACTTCTACTTAACAAAAATGCTTACAATTACATCCTCGTTCAGTTTCATCAACAATTCTACTCGTATGCACTCGTATTCGTACTCGTACAATACACAGCTTTTAGATGTATGTACTATTGGTATATACACTCCAATGATCAGCTCTTAGCAGCCCATGTGAGTCACCTAACACATGTGGGAACCATCATTTGGCAACTAGCATGAAATATCTCATAAAATTACAAAAATATGAGTAATCATTCATGACTTATTTACATGAAAACAAAATTACATATCCTTTATATCTAATCCATACACCAACGACCAAAAACACCTACAAACACTTTCATTCTTCAATTTTCTTCATCTAATTGATCTCTCTCAAGTTCTATCTTCAAGTTCTAAGTGTTCTTCATATATTCTACAAGTTCTAGTTACATAAAATCAAGAATACTTTCAAGTTTGCTAGCTCACTTCCAATCTGGTAAGGTGATCATCCAACCTCAAGAAATCTTTGTTTCTTACAGTAGGTTATCATTCTAATACAAGGTAATAATCATATTCAAACTTTGGTTCAATTTCTATAACTATAACAATCTTATTTCAAGTGATGATCTTACTTGAACTTGTTTTCGTGTCATGATTCTGCTTCAAGAACTTCGAGCCATCCAAGGATCCGTTGAAGCTAGATCCATTTTTCTCTTTTCCAGTAGGTTTATCCAAGGAACTTAAGGTAGTAATGATGTTCATAACATCATTCGATTCATACATATAAAGCTATCTTATTCGAAGGTTTAAACTTGTAATCACTAGAACATAGTTTAGTTAATTCTAAAACAAGATTGGATAATTTTTCTCATTTTAGCTACGTGAAAATTGGTAACAAATCTATTCAAACCATAACTTAATCAACTTGTATTGTATATTATGTAATCTTGAGATACCATAGACACGTATACAATGTTTCGACCTATCATGTCGACACATCTATATATATTTCGGAACAACCATAGACACTCTATATGTGAATGTTGGAGTTAGCTATACAGGGTTGAGGTTGATTCCAAAATATATATAGTTTGAGTTGTGATCAATACTGAGATACGTATACACTGGGTCGTGGATTGATTCAAGATAATATTAATCGATTTATTTCTGTACATCTAACTGTGGACAACTAGTTGTAGGTTACTAACGAGGACAGCTGACTTAATAAACTTAAAACATCAAAATATATTAAAAGTATTGTAAATATATTTTGAACATACTTTGATATATATGTATATATTGTTATAGGTTTGTGAATCAACCAGTGGCCAAGTCTTACTTCCCGACGAAGTAAAAATCTGTGAAAGTGAGTTATAGTCCCACTTTTAAAATCTAATATTTTTGGGATGAGAATACATGCAGGTTTTATAAATGATTTACAAAATAGACACAAGTACGTGAAACTACATTCTATGGTTGAATTATCGAAATCGAATATGCCCCTTTTTATTAAGTCTGGTAATCTAAGAATTAGGGAATAGACACCCTAATTGACGCGAATCCTAAAGATAGATCTATTGGGCTTAACAAACTCCATCCAAAGTACCGGATGCTTTAGTACTTCGAAATTTATATCATATCCGAAAGGTGTCCCGGAATGATGGGGATATTCTTATATATGCATCTTGTTAATGTCGGTTACCAGGTGTTCACCATATGAATGATTTTTATCTCTATGTTTGGGATGTGTATTGAAATATGAAATCTTGTGGTCTATTATTATAATTTGATATATATAGGTTAAACCTATAATTCACTAACATTTTTGTTGACGTTTTAAGCATGTTTATTCTCAGGTGATTATTAAGAGCTTCCGATGTCGCATACTTAAATAAGGACGAGATTTGGAGTCCATGCTTGTATGATATTGTGTAAAAACTGCATTCAAGAAACTTATTTTGTTGTAACATATTTGTATTGTAAACCATTATGTAATGGTCGTGTGTAAACAGGATATTTTAGATTATCATTATTTGATAATCTACGTAAAGCTTTTTAAACCTTTATTGATGAAATAAAGGTTATGGTTTGTTTTAAAAATGAATGCAGTCTTTGAAAAACGTCTCATATAGAGGTCAAAACCTCGCAACGAAATCAATTAATATGGAACGTTTTTAATCAATAAGAACGGGACATTTCAGTTGGTATCCGAGCGTTGGTCTTAGAGAACCAGAATTTTGCATTAGTGTGTCTTATCTAGTTTGTTAGGATGCATTAGTGAGTCTGGACTTCGACCGTGTTTACTTGAAAAATGATTGCTTAACAAATTTTGTTGGAAACTATATATTTTTAACATGTGAATATTATGTGATATATTAATCTCTTAACGCGTTTGATATTATGTGATAGATGTCTACCTCTAGAACAAGTCCCATTGACTCACCTAATAATAATGAAGAGTCAAATGTAAATTGGAATGATTCGTGGACTGATTCACAAGTTCCCGAAGAGGAACCGGAAGAAGAGTCGGAACCGGAAGAAGAATCGGAACCGGAAGAAGAATCGGAACCGGATGAAGAAATAGAACCGGTGGGGGAAATAATAAAACGGTTAAGTAAAAGAAAATCCTCAACCAACCGACCAAGGTTAATTATGGTCAATGGTGTTTCCGCCAAGGAAGCAAAATATTGGGAGGATTACCAATTCTCCGATGAATCGGATTCTGACGAGAATTCCGATGATGTTATAGAAATTACTCCAACTGAATTTAAAAAGGCAAAAGAAAATAATAAGGGAAAGGGCATAAAAATAGAGAAATCTAATTCCAACCCCGATGAACTTTATATGTATCGTCAACCCCCGAAGTCCTTAAGTTGTAACAATGACCTGGGAACCTCTAAACCACCAGGTTTTTCTAAACCAATGTGGATTACGACGGCTCGTATTAGGGGAACATCATATATCCCTAGAAACTTGGCAAAACGAACCAAAACTGAAGAAGAAGAAACAAGCGAGTCGGAATAAGATAGTTGTATTCGTGTGGTGTAATATATGTAATATAGTGTGCTTATGCTTTATGATATATGTAAAAATTGCTTGTATTAATAAGTATTTTTTTTATGAATCTAACTCTTGTCTATTTTACAGTATAAAAACACAAAATGGATAGACAACCCAATATTTTAAGAGACCTACCCGGAGACATGATTGATGAAATCTTGTCTAGAGTCGGTCAGAATTCTTCAGCACAACTATTTAAGGCGAGATCAGTTTGTAAGACATTCGAAGAACGTTCCAAGAATGCCTTGGTTTATAAAAGGCTTTCGTTCGAAAGATGGGGGATATCACATTGGAAAATCCATAAGTTACGATGTGTTTACTTTGACGCATATATTGCGGGGAACCCAAATGCTATTTTACGCAATGGGTTAAGAAATTATTTTGACTCAATATATCCGAATATTGGACTTCGTGATTTAGAAAAAGTGGCTAACATGCAACATAAAGAAGCATGTTATGCTTACGGATTAGTAATGTTCGCTTCTCACCAAAGTGAGAACAAGAACATCGGGCTACAACTATTAAACAAAAAGTTCCCACAAGTGACGGAGTCGGTAATTGGGGTAAGAAATGAGGTTTTTAGATTGTTACGGGACTGTTGGACATTACGTAACCCTTGCCCCTTTGACGACGTTACAACACGTTGTCTTATCAACGGCCATAACGGTTATGTTCCACAAGACCAAGGATGGGAAGTAATCCTAGTAAAACCAGAATGCATGACTTGTTTCTGGACGTATGAATTACGTGTCTTTATTGCCTTTGCTGAACGACTTGTGTACTAGCTAGAATTATCTTCACAACCATCTTGTATCAAATTTATTGTGTGCTATATTTCATGCTATATGTAAAATAAGCGGTATTGTAAGTTTGTAAAATATTGTGTAAAAGTTTGAACGCGAAATATTATTATAATCAGTTTTTCATATAGAATTGTAGTAGTTGAATTGTATATTAGCTACTAAGTATGAACTTAACGGGTAGGTACTACCCGAATTTAAACTTATAAAACGCTAATATGAAGAAAAAGCTTTTATAAATGAGTTTATATTATGCTACGAAATACTATTAAGTACTCTTAATATTCTGTATGATTAACTTGTTCCATTTGACTATTTTGAAGGAAATGGCACCGACTACTTGACACACAGTGAATATGAATGAAGAGGAATTCCGTACTTTTCTAGCTTCAAACATAGCCGCAGTACAGGCTGCGCTACATACCAACAATAACCTTGGATCTAGCAGTATAGGAAATCGTGTAGGATGCACCTACAAAGAATTCACTGCCTGCAAACCTTTGGAATTTGATGGAACCGAAGGACCGATCAGATTGAAACGGTGGACCGAGAAGGTCGAATCGGTGTTTGCCATAAGTAAGTGTACTGAAGAGGACAAAGTGAAGTACGCTACGCATACCTTCACAGGTTCTGCGTTAACATGGTAGAATACCTATCAAGAGCAAGTGGGACAAGATGATGCGTACGCACTACCGTGGTCAGCATTCAAGCACTTGATGAACGAGAAGTACCGTCCCAGAACCGAGGTCAATAAGCTCAAGACAGAACTTAGAGGGTTACAAACCCAAGGATTTGATATTACCACGTACGAAAGATGATTCACAGAATTGTGCCTATTGTGTCCGGGAGCATTCGAAGATGAGGAAGAGAAGATTGACGCGTTTGTGAAAGGATTACCGGAAAGAATCCAAGAAGATATAAGTTCACACGAGCCCGCCTCCATACAACAGGCATGTAGAATGGCTCACAAACTAGTGAACCAGATTGAAGAAAGAATTAAAGAACAGACTGCTGAAGAGGCCAATATGAAGCAAGTCAAAAGAAAATGGGAGGAAAATGGTGATAAGAATCACCAATACAACAACAACAGCAATCGCAACAATTATCCCAACAATCGCAACATCAATCGCAACTACAACAAACGACCCAACAACAACAACAACAACAACAACAACAACAGCAGCAACTACAACAATCATCCTAATAACAATAATAACCGCAACAACAACAACAATCAGAAGCAGCTATGCCAAAGGTGTGAAAAGTATCACTCGGGGTTCTGCACCAAATTTTGAAACAAGTGTAAAAGAAATGGTCATAGCGCGGCGAAGTGTGAGGTCTACGGACCAGGGGTTAATAGAACGAAAGGAACAAATGGTGTCGGAACAAGTAATGGCGGAGCAAGTAGTGTCGGAGCAAGTTATGCCAATGTAGTTTGTTATAAATGTGGAAAACCGGGCCACATTATTAGAAATTGCCCGAACCAGGAGAACACGAATGGACAAGGCCGCGGAAGAGTTTTCAATATTAATGCGGCAGAGGCACAAGAAGACCCGGAGCTTGTTACGGGTACGTTTCTTATTGACAATAAATCTGCTTATGTTTTATTTGATTCGGGTGCGGATAGAAGCTATATGAGTAGAGATTTTTGTGCTAAATTAAGTTGTCCATTGACGCCTTTGGATAGTAAATTTTTACTCGAATTAGCAAATGGTAAGTTAATTTCAGCAGATAATATATGTCGGAATCGAGAAATTAAACTGGTTAGCGAAACATTTAAGATTGATTTGATACCAGTAGAGTTAGGGAGTTTTGATGTGATAATTGGTATGGACTGGTTGAAAGAAGTGAAAGCAGAGATCGTTTGTTACAAAAATGCAATTCGCATTATACAAGAAAAAGGAAAACCCTTAATGGTGTACGGAGAAAAGGGCAACACGAAGCTACATCTTATTAGTAATTTGAAGGCACAAAAACTAATAAGAAAAGGTTGCTATGCTGTTCTAGCACACGTCGAGATAGTACAAACTGAAGAAAAGAGCATCAATGATGTTCCCATTGCAAAAGAATTTCCCGATGTATTTCCGAAAGAATTACCGGGATTACCCCCACATCGATCCGTTGAATTTCAAATAGATCTTGTACCAGGAGCTGCACCAATAGCTCGTGCTCCTTACAGACTCGCACCCAGCGAGATGAAAGAACTGCAAAGCCAATTACAAGAACTTTTAGAGCGTGGTTTCATTCGACCAAGCACATCACCGTGGGGAGCTCCTGTTTTGTTTGTCAAGAAGAAAGATGGTACATTCAGGTTGTGTATCGACTACCGAGAGTTGAACAAACTTACCATCAAGAACCGCTACCCACTACCGAGAATCAATGACTTATTTGATCAACTACAAGGCTCGTCTGTTTATTCAAAGATTGACTTACGTTCCGGGTATCATCAAATGCGGGTGAAAGAAGATGATATTCCAAAGACTGCTTTCAGAACACGTTACGGTCATTACGAGTTTATGGTCATGCCGTTTGGTTTAACTAATGCACCAGCTGTGTTCATGGACCTTATGAACCGAGTGTGTGGACCATACCTTGACAAGTTTGTCATTGTTTTCATTGATGACATACTTATTTACTCAAAGAATGACCAAGAACACGGTGAACATTTGAGAAAGGTGTTAGAAGTATTGAGGAAGGAAGAATTGTACGCTAAGTTTTCAAAGTGTGCATTTTGGTTGGAAGAAGTTCAATTCCTCGGTCACATAGTGAACAAAGAAGGTATTAAGGTGGATCCGGCAAAGATAGAAACTGTTGAAAAGTGGGAAACCCCGAAAACTCCGAAACACATACGCCAGTTTTTAGGACTAGCTGGTTACTACAGAAGGTTCATCCAAGACTTTTCCAGAATAGCAAAACCCTTGACTGCATTAACGCATAAAGGGAAGAAATTTGAATGGAATGATGAACAAGAGAAAGCGTTTCAGTTATTGAAGAAAAAGCTAACTACGGCACCTATATTGTCATTGCCTGAAGGGAATGATGATTTTGTGATTTATTGTGATGCATCAAAGCAAGGTCTCGGTTGTGTATTAATGCAACGAACGAAGGTGATTGCTTATGCGTCTAGACAATTGAAGATTCACGAACAAAATTATACGACGCATGATTTAGAATTAGGCGCGGTTGTTTTTGCATTAAAGACTTGGAGGCACTACTTATATGGGGTCAAAAGTATTATATATATCGACCACAAAAGTCTTCAACACATATTTAATCAGAAACAACTGAATATGAGGCAGCATAGGTGGATTGAATTATTGAATGATTACGACTTTGAGATTCGTTACCACCCGGGGAAGGCAAATGTGGTAGCCGATGCCTTGAGCAGGAAGGACAGAGAACCCATTCGAGTAAAATCTATGAATATAATGATTCATAATAACATTACTACTCAAATAAAGGAGGCACAACAAGGAGTTTTAAAAGAGGGAAATTTAAAGGATGAAATACCCAAAGGATCGGAGAAGCATCTTAATATTCGGGAAGACGGAACCCGGTATAGGGCTGAAAGGATTTGGGTACCAAAATTTGGAGATATGAGAGAAATGGTACTTAGAGAAGCTCATAAAACCAGATACTCAATACATCCTGGAACGGGGAAGATGTACAAGGATCTCAAGAAACATTTTTGGTGGCCGGGTATGAAAGCCGATGTTGCTAAATACGTAGGAGAATGTTTGACGTGTTCTAAGGTCAAAGCTGAGCATCAGAAACCATCAGGTCTACTTCAACAACCCGAAATCCCGGAATGGAAATGGGAAAACATTACCATGGATTTCATCACTAAATTGCCAAGGACTGCAAGTGGTTTTGATACTATTTGGGTAATAGTTGATCGTCTCACCAAATCAGCACACTTCCTGCCAATAAAAGAAGACGACAAGATGGAGAAGTTAGCACGACTGTATTTGAAGGAAGTCGTCTCCAGACATGGAATACCAATCTCTATTATCTCTGATAGGGATGGCAGATTTATTTCAAGATTCTGGCAGACATTACAGCAAGCATTAGGAACTCGTCTAGACATGAGTACTGCCTATCATCCACAAACTGATGGGCAGAGCGAAAGGACGATACAAACGCTTGAAGACATGCTACGAGCATGTGTTATTGATTTCAGAAACAGTTGGGATCGACATCTACCGTTAGCAGAATTTTCCTACAACAACAGCTACCATTCAAGCATTGAGATGGCGCCGTTTGAAGCACTTTATGGTAGAAAGTGCAGGTCTCCGATTTGTTGGAGTGAAGTGGGGGATAGACATATTACGGGTCCGGAGATTATACAAGAAACTACCGAGAAGATCATCCAAATTCAACAACGGTTGAAAACCGCCCAAAGTCGACAAAAGAGCTACGCTGACATTAAAAGAAAAGATATAGAATTTGAAATTGGAGAGATGGTCATGCTTAAAGTTGCACCTTGGAAAGGCGTTGTTCGATTTGGTAAACGAGGGAAATTAAATCCAAGGTATATTGGACCATTCAAGATTATTGATCGTGTCGGACCAGTAGCTTACCGACTTGAGTTACCTCAACAACTCGCGGCTGTACATAACACTTTCCACGTCTCGAATTTGAAGAAATGTTTTGCTAAAGAAGATCTCACTATTCCGTTAGATGAAATCCAAATCAACGAAAAACTTCAATTCATCGAAGAACCCGTCGAAATAATGGATCGTGAGGTTAAAAGACTTAAGCAAAACAAGATACCAATTGTTAAGGTTCGATGGAATGCTCGTAGAGGACCCGAGTTCACCTGGGAGCGTGAAGATCAGATGAAGAAGAAATACCCGCATCTATTTCCAGAAGATTCGTCAACACCTTCAACAGCTTAAAATTTCGAGACGAAATTTATTTAACGGGTAGGTACTGTAGTGACCCGAACTTTTCCATGTTTATATATATTAATTGAGATTGATATTTACATGATTAAATGTTTCCAACATGTTAAGCAATCAAACTTGTTAAGACTTGATTAATTGAAATATGTTTCATATAGACAATTGACCACCCAAGTTGACCGGTGATTCACGAACGTTAAAACTTGTAAAAACTATATGATGACATATATATGGATATATATATAGTTAACATGATACTATGATAAATAAACATATCATTAAGTATATTAACAATGAACTACATATGTAAAAACAAGACTACTAACTTAATGATTTTTAAACGAGACATATATGTAACGATTATCGTTGTAAAGACATTTAATGTATATATATCATATTAAGAGATATTCATACATGATAATATCATGATAATATAATAATTTAAAATCTCATTTGATATTATAAACATTGGGTTAACAACATTTAACAAGGTCGTTAACCTAAAGGTTTCAAAACAACACTTACATGTAACGACTAACGATGACTTAACGACTCAGTTAAAATGTATATACATGTAGTGTTTTAATATGTATTTATACACTTTTGAAAGACTTCAATACACTTATCAAAATACTTCTACTTAACAAAAATGCTTACAATTACATCCTCGTTCAGTTTCATCAATAATTCTACTCGTATGCACCCGTATTCGTACTCGTACAATACACAGCTTTTAGATGGGGTACTATTGGTATATACACTCCAATGATCAGCTCTTAGCAGCCCATGTGAGTCACCTAACACATGTGGGAACCATCATTTGGCAACTAGCATGAAATATCTCATAAAATTACAAAAATATGAGTAATCATTCATGACTTATTTACATGAAAACAAAATTACATATCCTTTATATCTAATCCATACACCAACGACCAAAAACACCTACAAACACTTTCATTCTTCAATTTTCTTCATCTAATTGATCTCTCTCAAGTTCTATCTTCAAGTTCTAAGTGTTCTTCATATATTCTACAAGTTCTAGTTACATAAAATCAAGAATACTTTCAAGTTTGCTAGCTCACTTCCAATCTTGTAAGGTGATCATCCAACCTCAAGAAATCTTTGTTTCTTATAGTAGGTTATCATTCTAATACAAGGTAATAATCATATTCAAACTTTGGTTCAATTTCTATAACTATAACAATCTTATTTCATGTGATGATCTTACTTGAACTTGTTTTCGTGTCATGATTCTGCTTCAAGAACTTCGAGCCATCCAAGGATCCGTTGAAGCTAGATCCATTTTTCTCTTTTCCGGTAGGTTTATCCAAGGAACTTAAGGTAGTAATGATGTTCATAACATCATTCGATTCATACATATAAAGCTATCTTATTCGAAGGTTTAAACTTGTAATCACTAGAACATAGTTTAGTTAATTCTAAACTTGTTCGCAAACAAAAGTTAATCCTTCTAACTTGACTTTTAAAATAAATAAACACATGTTCTATATCTATATGATATGCTAACTTAATGATTTAAAACCTGGAAACACGAAAAACACCGTAAAACCGGATTTACGCCGTCGTAGTAACACCGCGGGCTGTTTTGGGTTAGTTAATTAAAAACTATGATAAACTTTGATTTAAAAGTTGTTATTCTGAGAAAATGATTTTTATTATGAACATGAAACTATATCCAAAAATTATGGTTAAACTCAAAGTGAAAGTATGTTTTCTAAAATGGTCATCTAGACGTCGTTCTTTCGACTGAAATGACTACCTTTACAAAAATGACTTGTAACTTATTTTTACGACTATAAACCTATACTTTTTCTGTTTAGATTCATAAAATAGGGTTCAATATGAAACCATAGCAATTTGATTCACTCAAAACGGATTTAAAATGAAGAAGTTATGGGTAAAACAAGATTGGATAATTTTTCTCATTTTAGCTACGTGAAAATTGGTAACAAATCTATTCCAACCATAACTTAATCAACTTGTATTGTATATTATGTAATCTTGAGATACCATAGACACGTATACAATGTTTCGACCTATCATGTCGACACATCTATATATATTTCGGAACAACCATAGACACTCTATATGTGAATGTTGGAGTTAGCTATACAGGGTTGAGGTTGATTCCAAAATATATATAGTTTGAGTTGTGATCAATACTGAGATACGTATACACTGGGTCGTGGATTGATTCAAGATAATATTTATCGATTTATTTCTGTACATCTAACTGTGGACAACTAGTTGTAGGTTACTAACGAGGACAGCTGACTTAATAAACTTAAAACATCAAAATATATTAAAAGTGTTGTAAATATATTTTGAACATACTTTGATATATATGTATATATTGTTATAGGTTCGTGAATCAACCAGTGGCCAAGTCTTACTTCCCGACGAAGTAAAAATCTGTGAAAGTGAGTTATAGTCCCACTTTTAAAATCTAATATTTTTGGGATGAGAATACATGCAGGTTTTATAAATGATTTACAAAATAGACACAAGTACGTGAAACTACATTCTATGGTTGAATTATCGAAATCGAATATGCCCCTTTTTATTAAGTCTGGTAATCTAAGAATTAGGGAACAGACACCCTAATTGACGCGAATCCTAAAGATAGATCTATTGGGCTTAACAAACCCCATCCAAAGTACCGGATGCTTTAGTACTTCGAAATTTATAACATATCCGAAGGGTGTCCCTGAATGATGGGGATATTCTTATATATGCATCTTGTTAATGTCGGTTACCAGGTGTTCACCATATGAATGATTTTTATCTCTATGTTTGGGATGTGTATTGAAATATGAAATCTTGTGGTCTATTATTATGATTTGATATATATAGGTTAAACCTATAACTCACCAACATTTTTGTTGACGTTTTAAGCATGTTTATTCTCAGGTGATTATTAAGAGCTTCCGCTGTCGCATACTTAAATAAGGACGAGATTTGGAGTCCATGCTTGTATGATATTGTGTAAAAACTGCATTCAAGAAACTTATTTTGTTGTAACATATTTGTATTGTAAACCATTATGTAATGGTCGTGTGTAAACAGGATATTTTAGATTATCATTATTTGATAATCTACGTAAAGCTTTTTAAACCTTTATTGATGAAATAAAGGTTATGGTTTGTTTTAAAAATGAATGCAGTCTTTGAAAAACGTCTCATATAGAGGTCAAAACCTCGCAACGAAATCAATTAATATGGAACGTTTTTAATCAATAAGAACGGGACATTTCAATTTCTACTTCTGATTTAATTTAATTTTACTCCGTATTATTTAAATTATTTAAATTATTATTATTATTATTATTATTAATAAGATTATTATTAATCTTATTATTTTTATTATTAGTGTTATTATTTTTGCGATACAAAAATAATAATGTACATAAAATATTACGACGGAGTGCTGTCCAAGTAATTTTCAAAACGAATTTCCGAGCGAGCTAGAGCTAAGGAAAATATGGGTTATTACCAAGGAAATTATGGGTAATGTTCGGGGGTATTTTTGTGAATCAAACCTCGTGTTTATCATCTCCGATGCGTCTACGTGCTTTCCTGCAATATTGTATATCAATATTAAACAGTGAGTTTCATATGATCCCTTTTACTCAATATATTTTTGGGCTGAGAATACATGCGACTGTTTATAAATACTGAAAATACTAGATTTATATGCGTGAGTTTCATTTGCTCCCTTTTTAATTGCTTTTGCAATATATATTTTTGGGCTGAGAATACATTCACTTTATTTTAAACGCAATGGATACAAGTACATACTAAATTCTACACTGAGTTTGAACCAAAAATCCCTTAGCTTTGGTAACTGTTAACTGCCAGTTATAAGAACTAGTGGGCGCGAGTAGTAGTATATGGATCCATAGGGCTTGATATCCCCGTCCGAGCTAGAGCACTAGCCTTTTAACGGACGTATGCTATTTGAGAAGCGTACACGTTGGTTTGCGTGTATTATTAAGATGATTATACAAAGGGTATAAATTATATATACGTTAAGTTTAGTTACCAGGGTGCTCAATTTCGTAGAATATTTTGATAAACGTTTCTGGATGAAACAACTGAAATCTTGTGATCCACCTTTATATACAGATTATGCGCAACATTAAAACTATGAACTCACCAACTTTTGTGTTGACACTTGTTAGCATGTTTATTCTCAGGTTTCTTAGAAGTCTTCCGCTGTTTGCTTAGATGTTAGACAAGCTATGTGCATGGAGTCTTACATGACATATTTTTCAAGGAAACGTTGCATTCACCAAATCATCACCATGTATCTTATTTTTGACTGCATTGTCAACGGAAACACTGTTGTAAACTATTATTTATGGTGATTGTCTATATGTAGAAATCATCAGATGTCGAAAACCTTTGATTTAAATATTCATTTATGGTGTGCCTTTTCAAAAGAATGCAATGTTTACAAAATGTATCATATAGAGGTCAAATACCTCGCAATGAAATCAATGAATGACGTGTTCATCCATATGGATTTGGAGCGATCGTCAAACGCTGCCCCACCTGTGCGCGGCGCGCACAGGGCCTGGCAGCCCGCTGTCCATTTTTTCCAATTTTCATAAAAAGATCTCTTGCTTCCCGACACTTTTGGCCTAAACGCTTTTCACAACATAATATAAAATGTAAAACTAACACATTTCAATAATAAAATAAGTTTTACGACATCGGGCCCACATCGGCCGTTTTACGACTTCCGTACAAATTACAAGTTTTCGACTGCATGAGTTTAAGTTCCAAACACGACTACGAGCATGATGTTTGGGGATAAACTACCCAATCCTAAGTCGAAACCAAAAGTAATCCAAGCAAGCATCAAAAGGGGAAATCATCTAATCCCGAGCATACCCTTGCCACGTCCGCCTCCGAACCTAAAAATGTAAACAACGAGAGGGTAAGCTAATGCTTAGTGAATGCAATACTTATACGCATACATACATAATTCAATTACTTGCATTCACCTACATAAAATAACACACGTCATTAGCAAAACATAAAAATCACGTATCCAAAATGTATAACAAGCCAACAATGATAACATATGGGCCACGCCCATAATACAATGTTAAATATGAATACGTACAAACCACCGGTTAAGACAAGATCACGAGGGAATAATCCCCCTTAGAAAGCCACGGATGTTCATAACATCAAATAGTACCAAATTCCTATTCCACACATATGAGGTATCGACACTAGCGAACTTAAACCCTCATCGAACGACGAAAATGGTGGTATGGCGTCGACGCTAGCGAACTTAAAATCCATACATATGAGGTATCGACACTAGCAAACTTAAACCCTCATCGAACAACGAAAATAGTGGTATGGCATCGACAGTAGCGAACTTAAAATCCATACATATGAGGTATCGACACTAGCGAACTTAAACCCTCATCGAACAACGAAATGGTGGTATGGCGTCGACACTATCGAACTTGAAATCCATACATATGAGGTATCGATACGAGCGAACTTAAACCCTCATCGAACAACGAAAATGGAGGTATGGCGTCGACACTAGCGAACTTGAAATCCATACATATGAGGTATCGACACTAGCGAACTTTAACCCTCGTCCCGCACCCCGGTCCCATTGTGGCCCAAAAGAAGTGTATTCTACCGAATAACACATGCCACGTCGTACACAAGCAACCAAATTATATACATAAATGTATAAATATTCCACTCACCTCGATTACTTGAAAAGCAATCCCGCTTGAGCCCCTAATCGTCCAAATGCAAATCACCTAAGTAATTCACAAACAAATAAGCTAAACACTCTAGCTTATACCCAAAACACCATTAAGTGCAATATTGACCCATTTGCACTTACTTCCACTTTGACTAAGTCAAATCTCACCCGAAAATCCCCATAATCACAATCGACTAGTGATTATGTTCTAACAACTCATTTTACTCAAGGTTTATTTAACAAAACACAATACTTGCATCATTTGACACAAAACCCATTTTGACCTAATCTCAAGTCAAAACACCCATTTTGCAAGCTCACACAATTAATCACTTATAACCTAAGTTAACTAGTGATATAAACACTCGAACACGATTATCAACTAATCAATTTCATCTTCCAACCCAAAACCCACCAACAATGGTTATTAACACCATTTACTAGCTCAATCACCCAATTATCAACTAGTGAGTTTGCTCAAGAACACCCATTTCAAAACCTCAATTATGAACACTAATCATACTATGAAAACTTAGAGTTAGAACTTACCAATACTACTACAACGTAGCCATGAACGAGATGAACAACTTTACCACTTGCGACTTCGATCAATTCAAGCTTCTTCTTCCCCAATTGAAGCTTTCTCTCTCTAAACTCTTTTTCTCACTCTAGGGTTTGAGGTTGAAGATGAGAGAATGAAGATAAGGTTGTGGACTTGAAAGAGTCCACCAATCTGCCTTTTGTGGCCTAAAACTGACCCTCAAGTGAAAAGACCAATATGCCCTTCATTTAACTCAAAATAGAAAAAGCAGGAATTTTATCGCAGGGACAGTGCGTTGAGCGCACCTCTTCCAGTGCGCTGCGCGTACACACTCTAAATCAGTCTGTCAGTTTCTGTTTACTCCAGTTTGATTATGAAATGTTTATGTACACCTGTACACTTGGGTTTAGGGTCTTATAACTCTCCCCCACTTAAATTGGATCACGTCCCCGTGATCCTCTCCACTTAACTAACAGGACCCACGCTCTATGGTCCTCCGACATACGTCCAAACTCGATGTCCACAATAATTCCATCAAATCCGAAGATTTCACACAACTCCCTTAGGAGACTTTACTCAAATGATTTACCAAATCTACCAAACCGAGCACTAAATCTCGCTTCGTCCCCAAACCGGAACGAACGCATGCCTCGACCACATGACATAAGCAAGCTAACATTCCAAATCTCGTACCAAATTAGCAATTTCCTTAGAGTATTTCGATCACATACATTGCTAAAAACAAAGTTTGTACCACTAACACGGTCACAAACGACTCAACGGAGCCAACAAAAGGCGTATCCTCACGATCGGATAACGCTCGACATATTACTTGCAAGAAAGCAAGCTCACCAAGTGATATGGTATCGTCAAACCGAACTTAAACCCATATCTCCTTCAACCGCTTTTGCAAATGAGGTATCGTCAACCGAACTTAACCCTCATTGCACGTACGATAAATATGTACACATACTTAGTATTATTCCACTCGACTTGGAATTTCCGCTCACTTCACTCTCAATGAGTTATCAATGTTACTACCTCGAGTAGTAATTTATATCCCAATCAATAAATACAATTTCAACCTAAATTATACTTTTCCACCATTCGACCATTCAAGGTCCCGACACGAATTCCAAATCTATCACAAACACCGTTCGGAGTTTCACATTAATATCCCTTTGTGCGGGAGTAACACTCCCCCACTTAGGATCTCGTCCCATACTCACATTGTCAAGATAATATCACCCGACGATAATTATCATTTTCCAAAATACGTGACCAATCACTCCATCGATCGTAGTCCTCGAATTCTCAAGAATTCATTTCGCACACTAGAGATTGACGTTCACCATCACCCGTTGGCGTTAATTAAACAATGACATAAAGCCAACACAACACGCACCTTGTACAACCGTACAATGCCACAGAAAGGTAGACTTTTCTAACAATTGGGTTCGCCCGACCCGTCACAACACCTTGCTCCAATCTTGGGCATACGAAGGATCTTAACCTATCCTTAATCACCTCAACGAAGAGTTCGTCACAATTTGCACAAACGTTATTCTTGCAACCCTCCGAATGCCATAATTTGTTAAGGTTCCACCTAGTCACTCATGTACCAAAGGGTTTCTCTCCGGTACCCTAAGTACAACGTAACCACAACACCGTCGGAGTCAAACATTACGCTTGCAGGTATGGAAGAGGTACCTGACATCGTGTCACATAGACTCCATAATCAAAACCTACCCAAGTCAAAAGACTTGTTACCTAGGGTTCCATCCGCCCGCGGACACCCATATCCCAATTAGAATAACCTTAAGTCATACGTGCTCGTCGAACCTTATGGTTCGTAATCTCACAACACAAGAGTGACCACGCACTAACAAGTAACACCAAAGCCTACACCCATGGCTTGGTAAAATATTTTACCCCACACTAAGGAATGCTTGGAAACACCAAGTCTTACGCCCTTCGACTGTCAATCCGAACACTAACATGGGGTAATTCCGTAAGGAATGCTACCCTTCCTTTCACTACGCACTAGCACAATACATCAATAAAAAATTCATAAGTACATTTCATTACCATAATCGAAAAGTACCTCAAATGTTAGGGCTAGTTCCTACGCGCATCACCAACCAACTCGGGACACTCCGACTTCCGGTGCCCCTTTTCTGAAAATTAAAACACGTAACTTGATTGGAAAATGGCTCTGTACAATCTCGAGAAAAATGACCCCGGAACCCACAGTTGTAGCAAGTAGAGAGATAATTTTCGGATCCACCCTTCTTCACACCACCAACAACTTCGGTCATACTTTTACTCTTCTTATTCGAATGCATCATAGTTTCGGACTTTCGCTTACTAACATCGGAAACACTTGGCTTTGACACCTCTAGTTCGAAACCCCGAGCCAACTCAAACAACTCTTCAAAAGACTTAGCCATCCCTCGACTAATCTTACGTTTCAATTCATTGCTTAAAGTACGATAGAAATCTAGCATCAACATTCGGTCATCACTGACATACTCCGGACAAAAACGAGTTTTTGACAAGAAAGTAGACTTGAGAGTAACTAAGTCCATCGAACCTTGTCTCAAATCGCGCAACTCGTCCCGGATTTTATTAAGGTCGGACTGAGTTCGATATTCATCAAAGAACTCCTTTTTGAACTCTTCCCATGACAAGTTCATACATTGTTCTTCACCATACAATTGAATCTTGTCATCCCACCACATCTTGGCTTCTTCACGTAACATACTAGAACCGTATCTCGTTTTCTTCTCGGGAGGACATTCACTAGTACGGAAAGCCCCCTCAACGACGGAAACCCAAAAAGTACTCTTTAACAGATCCCTCACCCCATTAAACATAGGAGGTTGAGCATCCTTAAAATTTTTGTAATGGAAGTCCCGCCTTCCATGTCCCCCATTACCATCACCCCCTTCACCACGAGGGTGGATGTTTCTAGCCTCGAGTGCCTCTTCGATCGCGGAATTCATTCGTTCATTAATTAACTCGGTTACTTGCCCATCGACCAAGTCTTGGAAGACCTTTCTAACATCCTCGAGAAACTTCGCTTTTTGACGTTTAATGATGGCCTCAACCTTAGCCGTGAACTCGAAGTCTTCGCCTTGATCATCGTTATCATGTCCGTTCCTCGTCTTCATTCTAAGAAATGAACTCGGTTAGGAATGCAACACGAATAATTGACATACACCGCCAAGATCTATATTCACCATCATATAAATATGTCACCGTTCGTTCACCCCATCTAGTTCAATGCTTGTTGTACATCACTTACTTGACTTGGCTTGCAACCGTAATAATGGTCGCCAATTATTATTACGCTCACACGCCACGACGAGCTCATGAATACAACAACCATCTCGCTAGATGTTCAACTCGAAACAACATGGTTAGTAGTAACATAATCAACATATAATTAAAACCCGAACCGACCCGTAATCCTACAAGTCCCGCATAATAGTCCACACAAAAGTCTAAGTCTAGGCGCCTATCTCAAGTCACATAAATTCCTTAGACCATGCTTTGATACCACTTGTAACAACCCAACCCGTTAACCAACCAAAAACGCGGAATAAAATTTTTTTTAAAACAGAACTGTCCATATGGGGTGCGCGGCGCGCAGCCCCACCTGTACGCGGCGCGCACAGGGCCTGGCAGCCCGCTGTCCATTTTTTCTAATTTTCATAAAAAGATCTCTTGCTTCCCGACACTTTTGGACTAAACGCTTTTCACAACATAATATAATATGTAAAACTAACACATTTCAATAATAAAATAAATTTTACGACATCGGGCCCACATCGGCCGTTTTACGACTTTCGTACAAATTACAAGTTTTTGACTACATGAGTTTAAGTTCCAAACACGACTACAAGCATGATGTTTGGGGATAAACTACACAATCCTAAGTCGAAACCAAAAGTAATCCAAGCAAGCATCAAAAGGGGAAATCATCTAATCCCGAGCATACCCTTGCCACGTCCGCCTCCGAACCTAAAAATGTAAACAACGAGAGGGTAAGCTAATGCTTAGTGAATGCAATACTTATACGCATACATACATAATTCAATTACTTGCATTCACCTACACAAAATAACACACGTATCCAAAATGTATAACAAGCCAACAATGATAACATATGGGTCACGCCCATAATACAATGTTAAATATGAATACGTACAAACCACCGGTTAAGACAAGATCACGAGGGAATAATCCCCCTTAGAAAGCCACGGATGTTCATAACATCAAATAGTACCAAATTCCTATTCCACACATATGAGGTATCGACACTAGCGAAATTAAACCCTTATCGAACGACGAAAATGGTGGTATGGCGTCGACAATAGCGAACTTAAAATCCATACATATGAGGTATCGACACTAGCGAACTTAAACCCTCATCGAACAACGAAAATGGTGGAATGGCGTCGACACTAGCGAACTTAAAATCCATACATATGAGGTATCAACACTAGCGAACTTAAATCCTCATCGAACAACGAAATGGTGGTATGGCGTCGACACTAGCGAACTTGAAATCCATACATATGAGGTATCGACGCTAGCGAACTTAAACCCTCATCGAACAACGAAAATGGTGGTATGGCGTCGACACTAGCGAACTTGAAATCCATACATACGAGGTATCGACACTAGCGAACTTTAACCCTCGTCCCGCACCCCGGTCCCATTGTGGCCCAAAAGAAGTGTATTCTACCGAATAACACATGCCACGTCGTACACAAGCAACTAAATTATATACATAAACGTATAAATATTCCACTCACCTCGATTACTTGAAAAGCAATCCCGCTTGAGCCCCTAATCGTCCAAATGCAAATCACCTAAGTAATTCACAAACAAATAAGCTAAACACTCTAGCTTATACCCAAAACACCATTAAGTGCAATATTGACCCATTTGCACTTACTTCCACTTTGACTAAGTCAAATCTCACCTGAAAATCCCCATAATCACAATCGACTAGTGATTATGTTCTAGCAACTCATTTTACTCGAGGTTTATTTAACAAACCACAATACTTGCATCATTTGACACAAAACCCATTTTGACCTAATCTCAAGTCAAAACACCCATTTTGCAAGCTCACACAATTAATCACTTATAACCTAAGTTAACTAGTGATATAAACACTCGAACATGATTATCAACTAATCAATTTCATCATTCAACCCAAAACCCACCAACAATGGTTATTAACACCATTTACTAGCTCAATCACCCAATTATCAACTAGTGGGTTTGCTCAAGAACACCCATTTCAAAACCCCAATTATGAACACTAATCATACTATGAAAACTTGGAGTTAGAACTTACCAATACTACCACAACGTAGCCGTGAACGAGATGAACAACTTTAACACTTGCGACTTCGATCAATTCAAGCTTCTTCTTCCCCAATTGAAGCTTTCCTTCTAAACTCTTTTTCTCACTCTAGGGTTTGAGGTTGAAGATGAGAGAATGAAGATAAGGTTGTGGACTTGAAAGAGTCCACCAATGTGCCTTTTGTGGCCTAAAACCGACCCTCAAGTGAAAAGACCAATATGCCCTTCATTTAACTCAAAATAGAAAAAGCAGGAATTCTGTCGCAGGGACAGTGCGCTGAGCGCACCTCTTCCAGTGCGCTGCGCACACACACTCTAAATCAGTCTGTCAGTTTCTGTTTACTCCAGTTTGATTATGAAATGTTTATGTACACCCGTATTAGGGTCTTACACTTAGGGTAACAAAAGAATTTCCAGCTTCAACCCCAACGGTCACATTATTTTATTTATAATACAAGGTAAAGGTCATCTTATTAGATGAACTAATGCCTTTAATAGTTCACATCATTAATACATACATACATATATCATATATATATACATTGATTGATGAAATAAGCGAACATGATGAACATAAGTATGCATACAAATACATAGATATATATGAACAAAAGTCGAAATGGTAACAACTGGCTTCATGATATTACACAACTGTGACAAAATCCAGTGTCCACCTTGCTTTGTATATCCACCAAAATCTTCTCAAGTTCTATTATTATGTCTTCAAACTTCGGCCTTGCATCAGGATTGCGATGCCAACATCTTCTAAGAAGCCTGTAATGTCAAATATAGATTTCATGTTCGGAAATAAAGGCCGAAATGCAATGCATACGCTTTTTGTATGATAACTTTGACTTTTGAGGTCAAACAACCTACGACACTTATATTCATATTCAGACTTAAGAATTGTAAATGATTTAACCCCTACCTCCTGCTATTGTTAATGTATGTTATGAAGCTCTAATCCAGTTATATTGATAGATAAAAGTTAATTATATAATTTGAATCAAGACGTTAGTTTGATCTTAAAAGTCAAAGCTATATATCCATTAGTTTGACCTGTTTGACTTGTTATCAGTGTTGCAGAACTCGGAATTACTCGGCGAGTACTCAGTTTTTTGCAACTAGGCGAGTACTCGGTCAAACTTGGTTAAACTCGGTCAAGCTCGGCAAAAGTGCGGATTACTCGGAAAAACGGTCAAAACTCGGGATTACTCATAAAATCAGTCAACATTTGTCAAAACTCAGTCAAAATCGGTCAAAGTCAAACTTGGTCAACATGTACTCCCCGAGTTTTCGAATACTCCTAACATGCCGAGTCATTATATATAAAATACAGCCCAAATCGACCTGCTTTCATATGAATGAGTTGAGATTTCCACATCTAGTCACACACATCAGATCTTAGATTAAAAAAAAAAAACTTTTTGAGCACTTTCAAGTAACTTACATTCTCACAGGTTCAGGATATAAATACGAATATAACGGTGGCCTTGAGTCCTCGTACGCTCGTTTATCAGCCACATGCTCTGGTGGCTCTTCTCTATTAGATGGTCCCCCCTGAAACATCTAAAATGATACTGCAAAATAAGCTGATCAAATGAACAAAAAATACATTTTTTTCTGCATTTTGCATACTTTTGATATAAAGATCAATTAACTTGACCATACAAATCTAAATATAAATGTTTTCGGTACAGAAAAAGTATAACTTACTTCATGAACAATCAAAGCAAACGAGAAAACATCAACACTTTTTCCATACGATTCCCGACGATATACTTCAGGAGCCATATATCGATCTGAAACAAACATCAAAAATAAAAAGCTATCGATATTAAAATGTTTTACAAACTTTATTTATACGGTTTATTAAAAAAACACTGATTTTATACATGATCCAGTTCCTCCGGTCATTTTGTAGCCATAAACATCTTTCTCCTGTGCAATTTTGCTCAACCCAAAGTCTGTTACTTTAAGACGCCCAGCTTCATCTTGCAGTACATTTCTGAAACGATTTTTTCGAAAAAAAAAATAAATAAATAAATAAACTTAACCGATATTACAAGTGGGACCCATATGTATATGCCTACTGTTAAAAACACTTGTAGCATAAAATAGAGTCCGGGTACGTACCTTGGGGTCAAGTCCCTGTGAATGATCGCATGCGGTTTATGATGATGAAGATAATTCATACCCCTGCAAATCATAAAGAATATATCTTCCAAGTTAAATGCTAAAATTACTTTTGCTGGTTCTTCAAATTTTCAAGTAAATTAATTGGTACAATTAAATATTGCATATAAGTAAATTCACTCAAAAAGAAATTATATACCTAGCAATATCCAAAGCATAAGAAATAGCAGTTAATGGATCAAGTTTCCCTTTCTTTTTTAAAATATCATACAAACTGCCCTACAAAAATTAAAAAAAAAAAAAGTATACAAGTAAATATCATAGTTTAAGAGAAAAAAAATTACGCCGGTAGTACCTGTGGTTTGCACACTTTTGCACTGATACACCTAAACTTTTTTTTTGCTTGGTTCATACCTATGGTTTGCAAGAGTAACTTGTGTGGTACCTTAGACTAACATCCATCAAAACTGTTAGCTTAAACCCTCACATGTGCCCTGCATGTGAGGGTATTTTTGTCCCATCAAATAAATGTTTCCCACCATTAATCCTTTTCCCATTTCATCTATATTTACTAATACTGAAAAATGTGTGAATTTGTCAGGAGGAATGTATATGGGGAAGGGAAGAGGGATGAACGAAACAACTGAGAAGTTGGGAAATATGTCGATCAGCGGAAGAGGTGGGCCCAAGCAGATCCATCCACCGCCACCAACGAAAGCTGGAGTAGCCAATGGTAATGGTAGATCAGACTTGTTTGCTGGAAGGTCTCTAGGTTATAGCAGTAAGGTGGCAGCATAAAATCAAATAATGTATACCTCATTTACCAGTATTTGGTGTTCAAATGCATTTTCATATTCAAGCGTGAAATTTTTTTTTTTTTTGAGCCATTGATTTGCCCCCTCAACAATATTCACCCATTTTGAAAAAAATGTCAACTTCTTTTCTCCAAGTTCATATTCACCCATTTTGAGCCATTGATTTGCCCCCTCAACAATATTCCAACAATACTTGGCCATTAAGGATTCTAGAGGCTTCCAACCCAAACTTCCTTGATCTTTATACTTCTTTAGAGGCAACCTCTGCATGGATGATACTTTGTTCTTCCTTCGCTCTTTTTTTTATCATCAAGAAGTATACCCAAAATGCCAACTCATAGTATCTATCAATCTTAAACGCACACCCTTCTGGCACTTTCTCAAATTATATCCTCTTTGATTGATCAACATGTTAGTACCGATTTGTCAAAATTGTATTGGAAATCTTTGTATTCATACCATTAAGGGACCCAATATTCTAATCATAATAAGCATTACCATAACAAATATATGGTATTCGTTATCACCACCACCACCAGTTTTTGATTAAAAAGATTTTTCGTTTAGTTTTAAGGCATGTAAAATGATTTGGTTTACAATACGGTGTTTTGTGAGCTGGGTTTTATAGATGAAATGGGAAAAGGATTAATGGTGGGAAACATTTATTTAATGGGAAGAAAATACCCTCACATGCAGTGTACATGTGAGGGTTTAAGCTAACAGTTTTGATGGATGTTAGTCTAAGGTACCACACAAGTTACTCTTGCAAACCATAGGAATGAACCAAGCAAAAAAAAAAAGTTTAGGTGTATCGGTGCAAAAGTGTGCAAATCACAGGTACTACCGGCCTAATTTATTCTTTAAGAGCTGAAAACATTAATACTGACATTTTTTAGATATTCTGTTAGAAAAATCAGGCGGTCCGAGTCCTTCAGAACACCCAAAAACTGGACTATGTTCGGGTGGCGCAACTTTTGCCATAATGCTAGTTCCTTCAAAAATGCTTTCCTGTAACACATTTTATAGTAACATAATTATAATGACTAAATTACCAATGAATCTGTGTTTGACTTAAGGGGTCAATCAAGTACAAGGTTTGACTTTGATTGGTCAAATCTAACCTCACTTTCTCGTTAGATGCAATTGAAGACCGGATTGTCTTTGCAGCGACTTCTGTACCACGCCATTTTACTTTATAAACTTCACCGTACGCACCCTGCTGTCATGTGTACCATGGTCAACACAGGTTATGAAATTAATGAAAAAAAATAAAAATTACTTAATATCATGATAAAAGTTAACGAAAGTATTCACTTCTCCGATAAGAACTGCTGTTTTCAAATGAACTTCCTTGTAATGAATCTGGTAACACGGAGTCTGAGAATCGAGCGCAAGCTGTAGAAACATAAGCTTTGACTTTTGAGGTCAAATACATAAATCTTGGACTATAGTTTGTGATATAAATATTTCATTTCATCAAATATTATAATTTATAATTTATAATCTAATTACTGGATCAACTCCTCCATGTGCCTGGAGTATATTGCAAATCTCCAAGTGGCCTAAGCTGCGTGCATCCGAAAGTGGCTACATATAATCATTCAAAAGTATAAAATCAACGGCAAGGTTATTCATTCATGAAAGCAAATACTGTATAAGTTGTAAAAGTCGCGAGTTGGTCGAGACCTTAAAGGGACGAGTCGTTCCAGTTAAGGACGAGTCGGGCGCTGACCAACATTGACTTTTAGTAATAAATAAATTAAACATACATATATTACACATAACCTACATTCGTGGGATTGGGTATCGTTGTTGTTGTTGTATATATTACACATAAATATATCATACAATATTTCAAATGTTGACCAACTTTGACTTTGACCGACTCAGACCGACTGTTATCCAACTTTTTAGGCGTTTTTGGTCGAAACGGGACGGGTTATTCTGACGTGTCGGCCGACTCAACCGACTTCTACAACGGTGTATGAAACGCGCGTACACAGTGTAACTGCTGTTATTAATCATATATAAACTTACGGTGCGACCCCAACGGTCCATAGAGTTGGCATCGGCTCCTTTTTCAAGTAGTAGGAGAACGATTTCAGTACTTCCTCCACAAGCAGCTAGGTGAAGTGCGGTTCTTTTATCGTAATCCCCGACGTTTGGTTCAACTCCTTTATCAAGCTCTTGCATAACACCCCATTTGTTGCCCTTATTTGAGCAATAAAGAAGCCGATATGGACCGTCTGAATCTGGTTTTTGCAGTTGCTGCTACCAGAAACATGTACATGTAAGGCAATCAAATAAAGCATTAGACAAAACAAAAACATATTACATATTTCAACTCATGCAATAACGGTTACCAAAATAATTCACCTTTGTAATTGATTTATAACAATATTCAGATTTTGGATTTGGATAATTTGTTTGACCACAATATGCAAAGTACATCTGAGAGTTAGTTGTACACTTGCTAAAAGAATAAAAATGTTAAAATCTTGATTGTGGCTCAACCAGTAACCAATGGCGAAAACTAAAAAATCCATGGTTTCCCGGTAGAACCTATTTCGCCCAAGTTGTTTCAGAACCAGAAAAAAGAAGCTGTTTTTCCCACAGCTTGCGCATAGTGCGGGTCCCACTTGTATATCGTATTTGGCCGAAGAAGCATCGGACAGGTTGGAGTTCTTACCTTCTTGGGATTCCATGGACCAAGATCTGCTTTTATTATATGGGCAATACCGATCTACTTTAGTAGATCATTTGGATGTAGAAAAAGCTTCTCATTTTGATAAATTGGAAACATCTAACATACACTGTTTTGGTCAAATGAGTGACAACTGGTTGTGGTCTGCCTCTCTTAGCGAGAGGTCAAGAGTTCGACTCAATGTTATCCCTGACCTGAATTATCTACCTAGGTCGCCTTTCGCTTAATGCGGAGCAGCGGGGAGGGGGGTTTTACCTGCCATGCCCTCGGATTGGTCCGGGTTTTCTCCAGGGCAGTAATTGGGGGCGGGTTATGCAACTACGGGAGAGGAACGCATGGGTAGTTAAGTCCCCCTGGGTGATCCCAAATTGATGTCCCAAAAAAAAAAAAATGAGTGACAATTAGGAATAACAGATAAAGACAGAATTTGGACATGGATTAAAACAAGAAAGCTATAGAGAGTTGTTTCTGATTATGAAAATACAACTACTACCTATAGCATGATTTAATCTTCAAAACAATGAAACTTAAACGTATCCATTCGACGAGCACGATCAACAAGCTCGCTCGACTTGAGTTTTTTGAACGAGTTGAGTCGAATATTATTTTTATAAATCGAACAGTTAAGTTTTGTTTGAGCTAACTCATGTTCGAAAATTATCAACCTCGAACTCATTTTGAAATGACTCGAGTATCTCGTTAAAAGCTTGACATACTATTTATTAAAAACACAAAAACATACTCGTATCATTCTTGAGCCCGAAGGCTGCTATCCCAATAGGCCAGCGGGCGGAACGAGGAGAGGGCCCGACAATCATACCACCCCGCGGTCGAAAAAGCGTGTTCCCTCAATGACGTGACCGAGAAAGAGTTTTGCAACACGATGATGTGACTCATCCATTTTTTGGGAACCAATCTTTTTTTGGACAAGCCCCGTGAACGGGATCATGTAACCAAGGAATTTTTTTTGCGCACCCGATGAAGGGATTCACCCAAGTTTTGAGCGAACGACCCTATCTTTGGCGAACATATCATAACCTCCATGACACCACAATTTCATAAGTTATAAGAGATAGTATACATACAACATTAGTTAAATGGAAGTTCATAGATCAGAAAGTTAAATTAATAGTTCTGTACATTTCTGTTTAGTTTTAAGTAAAAACTGACCATGGAAGGTGATGATGGTGGATCAGGTGTTGAAGTGTCCATAGCAAACCAAAATTTTACCTTGCTGAAAAATGAAAGTGAAGGGTTTAACACTTGGCATTAAAGGTTTTATAGATAGATTTCATAGAGTATGATTGTCGATAAGATTAAGAAATAGACATATGAAAACAATAAAATACTGAGATACCAAGAAATATAAAAGGGTTTGATTGTTTAATTGGTTAAAAGGTAAAACATTGAGCTGTTCGCCATGTTTAATTGGCGGTAACAATTAAAGGAACAAATGAAATAGTTATCTTGTTGACAAGGTTAGGGAAAAAAAAGTCATGTTTCTTTAATTTCAAAACCAGTTCTCGGTTCCTGTATTGAGGATCGAAAAAATGGGTCAAGTTGACAGAGATCACGACTTGGCTAGACCTGTTTAGATTTAGGTTTGAGCTCGAATAGATGGCGTATGAAATTGTGCTTATATATCACATGATCAATGTTTAGTTTTATCTCCAACTAGTTAAATATACAAACAATCTAACAAGGTCAATTAAACCTGTAAAAATTGAAATAGCATAATATGATATGCCTTGTAGTCATGAATACATCTAGGAACAATTATCATATCTGGTTGGTAATCATTTCCAATCTTTGAACATCAGCTCATTAATTTGGTCAATTCCGATATCAGAGTAAGGCTCTATGGGTCGATCATCCTCTTTTAACGCAGGATCAAACCAAACAGGATCTTTGCTATTTTCATCTGCAAAAATATAATCTTTAAAATTCAGATTTCTGACACTCGACTTGTCTGTGAAAATTTGTATCTAGTTAATTAGAAGTTTGAACGTTTACACTGATTGAAACTCAGATCAGAACCATTAATTAACCGCCTTCCAAAAAAAAAAAACATAGAAGATCAGAACTATCAATTGACGCTCGACTAAGCTGAACTTGAGCTACTTATTCGGTTTTATTTTTTCATTGCTTACACAACTACTCTTCATTTTTTTACTTTAAGCACTAGCATAATCGTTATACAGAGTATTGAATATGAGCATTGAAAAAAAGCTAACTTACCATAAATAGAATTTAGAGATGTCGGAGCTGGAGTTGCCATAAAGTTGAGGCCAACGTAGAACAAAAACATAGTTGCTAATGCGACACTCGCGTAAGCAGGAAGTGCCAAAGCCCAGTACCTATATAATTTTATACAAGTCGGGTCAAAACGGTTTCGGGTCAACGAATATAATTTTATACAAGCCAGGTCAACCTATAACAGTTTTTGTCCAAACTCCCAATTGGTAATTCGTGTGTTAATTATTATGATTATAAAGAATAAGTATTTTTCTAAATAATTTAATGATTATAATAATAATAACTTGAACATTGAATGACTTCGAGTTTGATTTGCTTGACCAATTCATTTTGGGCAAACATTTTGACTTTACCCATTTGACATGTTAAAGATAAAACATAACCCATATTGACCCTTTCATAAGTATATGGGTCAAGATTGCCACCTCTACAGTATCATTCTTCAGGATTCAGATAATAACATTTCAGTTGGTGAGCACACTTAGAAGCTAAATTAGTATTATATACAAGGTATCTAAAGCAAACCAGAAACGCAAGAAAGAACCTATAAGGAGGTCGTCCATACGTACTTGCTAGGATAGTAGAAGATCCCAATAGAATGTAACCAGGGATCAGGAACGTACGCCCATACTAAAAAAATAACTGTTAGTTTCAAAGTAAATTAATATTAGAATTCTCCAAAAACATATATTTATGGCGCTAACAAAAAAAAGTATTGCAGATGAGTTAATGTAAACACATAACTCCACTGAAACTACAAGAATCTACTACACAACAAAAGTCCTTTAAATACCATGAAGATGAAGATAGCAACATTTATAATATGAAAATATCACTGTAATTACCTTTTTGCCTTTTTTTAGATATCATTATGCTATTTATATTTATTATGTCCATAACGTTCTTTTAGTTTGTCGTTATTTTGAGAAGGCTTATAATTGTTATTAATTAACTGACAGATAGTCAAATCATTTTTATATAATTGTATTCAGCGCCCATTAATACAGATTCCATGTGATGGAACGATATTCACACTCTGCCAAACGCCTGTAGGCAGTCATTCTAGATGTAAGCCAAAGGTAGCAAAATGGGTGGGGTTGGGTTACAGTCACGATGGATTAATTTTGTTTGTTAAAAAAAAAAAAGTTTGGGTCAGGTTGACCAAAAAAATCATGTCCAGAATATCTCATTTTCTCATAAAAAGCAGAGTTTCATATATTATCATTTTAGAATATCATTAATATCTTGTTTTTCAAAATTCATTTAAAATATTTTGAACAGTAAATGCACGTTAGAATTCGGACCCATTTGACATGTCCCTTCACATGTAAAGTATAATGCAAATCGGCCCATTTTATAAGTACATTGGTCGAAATTTTCACATCTAATATATACTCTCGAACTTTATAACAAAAACATTTGTAATTGTAATCAAGGATAAAAGACAAAGAAAAACCTGTAGCCACAACAGTTGAAATAGCTCCTACAAAACCGTAAACTTCAGAAGGGTTAGGACCATGCTCTCCTGAAACACCAACACCAGAAGCAGCCTTGTTGTCTGTTTCAAAAACAGAGAAAGTTGCTCCCCTGTTTCTAGAATAACTAAGGGTTCTTCTAGGGCTATTAAAAGACCGTTGATCTTCCATTGCCACTCGTATTCAGCGATCACAACTATTGTTACAAAACACAATAAAAATTACTCCCAAGTGAAGTTTAATGGCATTCGCTACTACACATTATACAGTTATGATTAAAATTTGATAAACTCATAGGGAATTCAAAAGTCCAAATAATCAAATTTGGTGGACTCATTGATCTACAAAATTAAACATAAGCTACTCAACTCGAAACAAAAATTCGTCACATTTCATACAGAAAGCTCCAAAACTGCCAATTTAAAATAATTCAAGATTATCAACAAATAAATCATCACATCTGCATTGAATCACACATAGATTCATCAGCTGAATTAAAGGATAATCTGTATTTGAAAGATTTAACCCAAGATTCTTCCGCTACATGGTTGCATTCTACCTTAGTCGGCTGAGTAAGAAATGAAACCCTAACTCCATTTTGTTAACTAGGTCGTAGGCCTGCGTGGCCTGAACCAGATCAAATCCGTTATAGAACCGATTTGATACCTTCTAAAACTAAAACTTAAACTACTGCAGACCTAGGTACGTTTACCCGAATTTCAAATGTGTAATTCAGTGAGGCATTTAATCAAACAGGTAAGATGCATAATTAGATATCATAAGTCTATAAGTGGATCAATAGAATTGTGTAAGATGACAAACCTGGCTCATTAGATAGATCCTTGGCAGTTGAGGAAACTACCTGTTTGGAACAAAACGTCAACTCTACGACCATTTCGAGTCATCTGATACTTGTTTCTATTCGTGCTACGGTGAAATTATATGGTTAATGGGCTCCCACTTTCAGCCCAAAGGCCCAATCACTCTATCAACTCGCGTGAACCAATTTCCCAGCCTAAAAAATTCGAGTAATCGAAGTCTTTAAATAACGTTAACTAGTGAAATGACCTGTGGAATCACGGATTTGTTTAAACGAAACAGTATAATGATATATTGTAGATATTAAGTGAATGTAAATGTTAAAGTCATTTAGTTTAATGACCCGTGAGACCACAAATTTCGACTAAGAAACTTGTCGTTGTTAACTTGGTCAAAATAATTAAACTATATTCATTCTCCCACTACATTCCTATAATTTTCATTACAACTACTATTTTTCTTGTCATAAATGGTACTTTTATATTAAAAGAGTGATTGAAAATACCTGGTTCAACCTCGCAAAAATCATGATTATTTTTGAATTCTTCTATCATAGTATATACCTTCATTTTAAATAGTCACAATATGATATGACGTATGTTATCGATTTTCAGATTCTTGTTATTTAACAAACATACGATAATAAGACATTCCAGGTGTGATAAATTTTATCATCAAACAATGCATAAAAGATAATAATTCTTTGAAAAAACCATTAACAATGACATGAAGGTTTGTACATGTTTTTTGGAAACAAAAGGTTATTGGATAATATGGTAAAGATCAAGAAAATAGTTGTAAAAGTTTGTACATATTGAGAAAAAGAGTTGTGATAATATATGGTGGAGATGCTCCGAGATATATATTTATAAAATAATAATACCGTATTAAATATAAAATATATATTAAATGATATTTTATTAATTATTTTTGCCTTCCAAATCGTCATTCATATATTATCGGCATTTATTTGTTATTATTTTGTATCTTTTTTTATTAGAATTAATATTAATATAAAATAAAAACAACATCATTATAAAAATTAAAGTGTAATTAGTGAAAGGATAACATAATCATTAGAGCTTTATATCTGTTTTTATTTTGTATCTTTTTTAATTAAGATTCATATTAATATTAATATAAAATAATGACATCAACATTATGAAAATTAAAGGATAATAGAAAATTACGGAGTAATAATTTATTTAAGTTATTAAATAATTAGTTACTATAAATACAATTTTTTTAATTATAAAATACTTAAGATTAATGACATCATCTAAGTGACCTAGATTTTTTCTTTTTATTTTTGATTTTTTCTTAACAAAAGAATTAGCCGAATAATGACATCATCATTGTAGGATTTTAATAGAAACTATAGATGGGCACAAAAGTCTGGTATAATTTCTTTTTTTTCTTGAACGGCGATATTGATGTCAAAGCTAAGGTATACGAAATAGTTTATATTTTACTAGGAAAAACTATTAAATACGATACAATTTTACACAAGATATTTATTTATTTATAGAATGGATATACTTAAACCTTGCTACAACACTTATAGGCAGTGTACCTAATCGTACAGTAGTGTAGTTTTTAGTAAGTCCGGTTCGTTCCACAGGGAATCTTTTTTTTAAACAAAGCTCAACGCTATATTAGTTTACTTTTATAAAAATACAAATATATATATAAGTAATATTATTATTATAAAGGGGGGTTTTTACCGTTTAATGACCGGTTTGTCGATTTTAAAACTTTAGTCGCAGTTAAAACCAAATGTAAAATATTAAAAATAAATACAAGACTTAAATTAAAGCATGAAGTAAATAACGATAAATGAAATTACGAATAATAAAAGTGCGATAAAATAAACTTGTGATAATTAAAAAGTACGATAATTAAAAGTGCAATTAAATATAATAACAATAAAAATGCGATAATTAGAAGTGCAATTAAATATAAAATAAAGGAAATTAAATATGAAATAAAAGAATTATGCTTATTTAAACTTCCGTAATCATGATGTTTGACGTGTTGATTTTAGTTTTATGCCCATGGGTTAATTGTCCTTTGTCCTGGATTATTTAATATGTCCGTCTGGTTTTTGTCCATAACAGTCCATCAGTCATAAATATAAAGTGCGAGTGTCCTCATCAAATTATTCTTATACCCGAAGTTAAATATTCCAACTAATTGGGGATTCGAATTGTAACAAGGTTTTAATACTTTGTTTAATGAATACACCAGGTTATCAACTGCGTGTAAACCAAGGTTTTACTACTTTGTTAGCAATTACACCAATTACCCTTGAATGTAATTTCACCCCTGTTTTAATTATTCTAGTGGCTATTAATCCATTCCCGTGTCCGGTTAAATGAACGATTATTCGTACATATAAATACCCCGCCCATCGTGTCCGATCGAGTGTATATGGTAATTTATAAGGACGCCCAATTGTAAATCTTTATATTAACATTAACAAACTATCATTTAGTTAAACAAATATAAAATCCATTAATAGCCCATAGTCTAATTTCCACAAGTGTCGTTCTTTTGTCCAAACCCCAATTATGGTACAAAGCCCAATTACCCAATTTTAGTAATTAGCCCAACATCATGATTACTTCGTTTTAAATAAGCATAATAATAACTTAGCTACGAGACATTAATATAAAAAGGTTGAACATAACTTACAATGATTAAAAATAGCGTAGCGTTACACGGACAGAAATTCGACTTACACCCTTACAATATTCGCTAACATACCCTTATTATTAGAATTATAATTAAAATTAAAATATAAATTATAAATATATATATATAATTTACGTATGATAAGAAGAAGAAAAAGATGGATATTTTGGTTCACCAAACTGCGAATTTATAGGAGATGTGGCCTGACTTTTCATGCCATGCGATCGCATGGACTTTCTTCTTCCTGGCCATGCGATCGCATGGCCAGCTGGGAGAGCTCACATGTTGCTTGTTTCCTTGTGCCGACGTTTTATAAATAATATAATATATTAAATAATTATAAGAATTATTTAAATATTATATTATATTTATGTGCATAGTTGACTTGTAATTTTTAGTCCGTTGCGTCGAGCATTGAGAGTTGACTCCGGTCCCGGTTCCGGATTTTCGAACGTCCTTGCGTACAATTTTATATTTTGTACTTTGCGTTTTGAATCTTGTACTCTTGTAATTTCGAGACGTTTCTTATCAATAATTGGAACCTCTTTGATTGTCTTTTGTACTTTTGAGCTTTTTGGTCGTTTGCGTCTTCAATTCGTCGAATCTGTCTTTTGTCTTCACCTTTTATTATTTAAACGAATATCACTTGTAAATAGAACAGTTGCAATTAAAAGCTTGTCTTTCTTGAGGAATAATGCTATGAAATATATGTTCGTTTTTAGCATTATCAAATATTCCCACACTTGAGCGTTGCTTGTCCTCAAGCAATATCGTCTTGAAATACTAGAATCACTTCTTTATTCTTCACACTTTGTACATCAGTTATTTCTATACGATGATATAAACAATGGTAGTAACGATATGGTTTACAGTCCCACATGACTATAAAAATTTAGATCCATTAAGGAAATTGGATCTTTATGAAAACATTTGATCTTTTGAAAATTAAATCTAGTTTTTACCCTAGATAAGTTTTCCGGAATAACCCTTTACCGGTGTTTGCAAAATATTTTTGTGGGTTTGGTGGGTTTCAGATTTGAAAATTTTAGCTCAAAACTTGCGGTTTTGTGTCACCCACTTGCTAACCTTGTATTTGGAAAGCAACACGTCCAGTTTACTTGTCCCGTATATTACCTTTCGGTAAACTACCGTCCGGTTGTAAAGGAAAGCGTTGAACAAGCAACTGTTAAGGCAATGTCCCCTGACATGCTTTTAATTATGGTCTATAACGTGTCGGACGCAATTACTATCCTTGGTAGGAGCAATAGTAAAGCTCACCCTTATGATTTTTCGGTATGGCACAAGGTCCTGTCTTTGACCACTATGCAACCACCGTTCTTACGGTTGACACCCGATTTGGTTCAGGTGACCTAATGAATTCCAGGTGAATTCCTAGGATTTCACGTTCAATGGTAATGAACGCATTAAAAATAGGGTTTTCAGAAAACAAATCGGTTTGTAATTTTGATCAAAATATTTTCTCGTTCAAGCTCGAGTTTAGATATCATTGAATTCCATGAGTTTGTAATTCTCAATCTTTAAGGTCAATCTCTAGGATTGAGTAATATCAGTCTTAAAAGCTGATTTTTAATCTTTAAGGAGATTATCCTTTCTGGGGATCTGATTCATTAGTCTTATCCAGCTAATTTGCATGGTGCCCCCCATTTTACAAGATAAATCCTTCTCATGGTTAGGATAAATCTGACCACATGGCGACCCTGTTTGATGCTGAGGTCCGTGGATTTCCTGCTGATTTTAGAGATGACTTTTCTAGATTTTTCGTCAACCTACAGCTGGTCTGAATGACAACTTCATGACCTAAATCAAGAAGCGCGTTTCTTTTTCGGAAGACTTTACTTCCTTTTAATGATGGAATTGATTCATCGTGTAGATCCATCTTTTCTTTTCTTTCATTGGGTAAAACAGTTTAGTTTAGTCCAAAGCAAAAGTATTTTCAGTTATTTGTTACAGATATATGTGACATATGTTTAAGATAACTTGGTAAATTTTCCCACACTTGGCTTTTATTTTTCTTTTTTATTGTCCTCTATTCCATTTTAAATGAATTTCAACATTTTGGTTTGTTTCTCAATTTATGTCCTTTCCGAGGTAACAATAATTTCGGTGTTAACACCTAGTTTTATCGTTCATAAATATGTATAAACATGATTTTGAGTTCATTTAATTGAAAATTTTGAAATTTTTTACTAGAATTGGGTAGTCAGTATATAAGACTAGGGCTGTTCTTTATTATCAGAGAGCACTAGATTCTAATACAACTACTACGTTACTAGTATTTTTAATGGTTACCAAGTGTATAAAGTAAAAATTTTTAAAATCCGAAAGAATTTAACCCCTTCCCACACTTAAGATCTTGCAATGCCCTCATTTGCAAGAAATCAGTAACAATTTAAATTATTGAGGGTGATTTGTGTGAAAATGATTAAATTTTACCAAAGTTTCCAAATATATTGGCGTTTGTTTGCTGAATGATAAATGGTGCACATCATTTGTTCATTCCGTCTGTTGTGACATCACATTTATTTGTCATCTTGTCGTCAAAATTAGTAGCTTTTGCTGAACTTAATGCCAGTCTTTGAAAATGCGCTGTTTTACCCTGTTTTGAACAATCGACAATATACATACATACAAGTATAATCATGCATGGCAATTTGAAATGGGACTTAATATCCCACTTTCAAATTCTAAATATGAAATATTAGTACACAATAATAATAAAATAATAAAAATTACACAAATTTATCCAATAACATAAGTTTAAACATGAAAAAGTCAAAAGATAAAAACATAAAAATCATAAAAATAACCAATTGGAACTAAATCAGTCTGGATAGGGGTTCCAGTTCATCTCATCGGGTGGGTTCCATTGTTGGTTATAGGTGTTCTGATAGGCTTGGTCATAGTCATACCGGTTAAAGGGTGGTCGGATATCGGGGCTATGTGGCGGAAAATGAGCAGGTCGAGTAGGTACATAGTTATTTGGTACCTGATATGATAGCTGGCTCATGATTTGGTGCTGATGAACTAACCAGCTATCGTGTTGGCGTCGCCTATAATCCTCGTATACTCGCTCGGAGTTCCACTGCTCATACATACTATGTCTTGCCGCGTTCGTCATTGCTTCCTCATCTATACGAACGTGGACGTCAAGAATAGCATCTCGAAAGACATCCCTAATGTCTTTCGCCTCCTCCATTTCCTCGTCTGAGCCTCTCTCTACCTGAGGATGAGATCCCTCATAGGGTACTGCCTGGTTACGCCTACTTTTCAATACCTTAGCACCCACATAAACTTTCAATCCTAAGGGCTCAACCTGTTCTCTACAAATCTGTAATGGACCCCCTTGGTTCCTATCAACACCTAAATACTCTCCAATGAGAGTAACAAAAATACCTCCTCCTATTATACTCCCGTCCTGCATTCCCTCTACCATTTTAGATAAATAAAAAGCAACACAGGAAGGGATATTGACAAAGCTTCTAGGATCCCGAATACACTTTAGGTAGAATAAATCATATAAGGTAATTTTTTCTTTATTATGACCTCTTTGTGTAATCGAGTTGGCCAAAAATCTATGAATAATACGAAGCTCGGCTCTGTCAATATGTGTATAGGAGTGTCCTCCTGCTCGTGTAAAAACATCAAAATGTGACATACGCCTCCAAATGGCGTCAGCGTCAAAGTTACTATCTACCCGTCCACCATAATGAATCAAGTTTGTACAATCGGGTAATAGCAACTCACCAGGAGTATAAATCTGTAAGGCCCTGGCCATGTCCAGCATGGACATTCTGTACATCCTACCGCCAAGGATAAACCTAAGAAATCTTCTATCATCTATTCTAACTATATTTGTATCAAGTGATACAGTACTCATCAACTCAACACACCATTCCTTATATACAGGTCTACGAATGGTGAAAAGACGTTCCCAATCTGTAAAAGAAGAACTGCCATACCTTTGAACTAAAAGCTGTCTAACACGGTCAGCTAGATGGACCATTTCCAAAGGGGCCCAATCAATTACCCTTGGCACCTCTACATTTTTTGTTACCAATTTGAATTTGTTCCTTTGATATGTCTCGTAATCTCTCCATCTTCTATCAAATCTCAGATTAGGATGTAGAGTGTGCTCAGGAATCGTTGGGAATTCTACTGGCGGCCTCATTGGGAATACTATGAATTCATCAACAAACTGTACCGGATCATAATAAGGTATGTGCTGATCAGGCTGTTGTTGTTCCTGTTGTGGTTCTTGTTCGTGTTGCATTTCTGGCTGTGGTTCTTGTGTTGGTCGTCTAGATGATGATGCTCCTGAACCTCCAGTATCGGCTCTCTGTAAAACACATTAAACACAAAAATTGTGCATCCAAATATGCATTAGTGTTAGCAAAATAACAACTTAAAACAATCACTATAACATGTTAAATCAAAATTAAACTTATACACATTTTCACAATTTTTCACAATTCTACACTTTTCAAATAAGCACATATGAAAATGTATACAAAATTCATAAGCATTTAACTCAAATAACATGTCAAAATATTCATTATTAATAATTAAACAAGTCTCAAATGGCAAATATATCAAATTAATCAAGTTCATGAATTTTGGACTTAAAAAGTCCACTTTAATCTCCAAAAATCATGTTTAGGATCATTGTTTGGATCATTTAACTATCTAAACATGTTACACTACTCAATTTAGCAATAATTCATGACAAAAATCGGCCATAATCTGTTTATATCAAAAAGCCCCAAATTGCTCAAGAACACAAACCCTAGATTTCTAAAAATTTTGAAGTTTTTGGCTTCAAATCATGTTAAATAGCATCAATCTAGGTTATACATGCATAAAATACTAACAATTTATCACTAATTACACTAGAAATTAACAAAATTGCATTAGGTAAAAAATTGGTAATTATCACAAAAACTAGGAATTTATAGAGTTTAGGGGTGTAATTTTTACCAATTTGCTGAGGAATGAGAATCTAGGCATGATTAGAGCAAGAAAAATGACGAATTACGGTGGAAAATGGCGAAAATTGGTGAATTTTTGGGTGAGTTTCGTGAATGTGTGTGTGTTGTGGTGAGGAAGGCACAACAGGCTGCTGTATGTATCAGGTCTGGACTTCAGCTCCATGCGATCGCATGGAGTTGAAGTGTAAAACCCATGCGATCGCATGGGGGTCCGGGTACAGTGTTTTCAGTTTTTTTTTTTTTTTTTTTTTTTTTTTAAAACTTATACTTTATAAAACTTATAATTATTTAAATTTTAAAAATTTGGTTTCCTTTAGGAGCAAGGGCGTTTCGGATCGTTGTCCTAGTCTGTCCCTCGACAAAATTTTAAAATTTGTCAAATCAAAGCGCTGTTTTTAAAAGTAAAGATTTTTGGATTTTTTTTTAATGTTTTTGGCATACTTTAATTCAATAAGATTAAAAATAATGATAATAAAAGTTCTCGTCCCTCCCTCGGGTAAAGCAATTTCGGTTTAAAGACCTAGTCTTCAACTTACGACGAATTTTAAAAATCATATTTTTAACTTAATGAGATAAAGTAAATTTTTGTTTTTAAATTCACACAACTTAAATATAAAATTCAAAATTAATATTAAAAATTCACACCAAACTTAAAATTTGAAATGCATAAAATTAAAAATTCATATTTTAAAAATTAAAAATTCACACCAAACTTAATTTAAAAATTCAAATATTTACAATTTTAAAAATATTGTTTTTACAAAGTTTACAATATTAATTTAAGATTTAAATATTAATTTTAAAAACATGGAAAAAAATCTTTTTGGCTTTTTATCCCACTTTAATCAGTCAAATATTATCAAAAATATGCGCCCCTCTTTTCGGTAAAGTAATTTCGGTTCCAAGACCTTATTTAACTCATGACGAATTTTTGAAATATTTTGGGTTGATTGATTAAAGATATTTATACCTTAAGAATAAACGTTAAATTTCGCAGTGATGTAATAAATTTTTGAATGATATCAATAATTTCGGTCGCCAAACCTAATTTTATTCAATACCAATTTAATACTTTTTAGCGAACAAATTAGCGTTTATTATCAAAAGGTTAAAAATAAAAATAAAAATAAAAACTGTACATACATACCTGTGAAATAGATTTCTTAGTTATATGATCTATCCCATTCATAAGATAGTCGGTTTAATTGGTTTTCCATGGCTACATAGGCGTAACCTCGAGCATTCAGTGTCTTTTCTTCTAAACATATGAACGGTCCGTCTCTGCATAAAGTAACAAATTCGGTATTTGAATAGGTTTGATTATTTGAACATTTACCTCCATGTGACCATTTTCCGCATTTGTGACATCTTTCTAGGTGTCGTGCTCTTCTTTTCGCTACGGATTTTGATTTTCCTTTACCAAATTGTAACTTATTATCTTCGCATCTGGATTCTTTTCTAACTCCGTCCATTCTTTCTCTGATTACTGATACTAATTCACTCGGGAGTATGTCATTATTACGTTTAGTGATCAAAGCGTGTAGCATTAGACCATGGTTTAGTTCACAGGCAGTCTTCATTTTGTAAAAACCTAAAAAAAATAAAAATTCAGAATGGGGGGAGAAGACTAGTTCTTTAGGGTCTGCTAGGGAAAGACCATTCGGGTTCCATTTTCGAGAACTACACGAAAACAGACAATCTAACTTTAACAGAAATACATATTATCCTTTAAAGACTTGATTCTCCCCACACTTAGTTAGCTGTGGTGTCGAAATTGTGATTAACTTCGTTGTCGACTTCCATCGGACCATGTATGTAATGTTTAACTCTGTGACCATTAACTTTAAATTCAATCCCATGTGAATTTATTAATTCTATCGTTCCGTATGGGAAAACTCTTTTGACTATGAATGGTCCAGACCATCTTGATTTCAATTTTCCAGGAAATAGCTTGAATCGTGAATTGAAAAGAAGAACTCTGTCTCCTTCTTTAAATTCTTTTGAACTTCTGATTCTTTTATCATGCCATTTCTTCGTTCTTTCCTTATAGATTAACGAATTTTCGTATGCTTCATATCTTAATTCTTCTAATTCGTTTAGTTGACTTAATCGTAGACGTCCGGCTTCATGTAAATCAAGATTACATGTTTTCAAAGCACAAAATGCTTTGTGTTCAATTTCTACTGGAAGATGACATGCTTTTCCATAAACAAGTCTAAAAGGTGTGGTTCCAATTGGAGTTTTGTAGGCTGTTCTAAAAGCCCAGAGTGCATCCTCCAATTTAATGGACCATTCCTTCGGATTTGATCCTACGGTTTTCTCTAGAATACGTTTTAAAGCTCGGTTGGTATTTTCAACTTGTCCACTTGTTTGTGGATGATATGCGGTGGAGATTTTATGAGTTACTCCATATCTTTTAAGAACTTTCTCAAGTTGATTATTATAGAAATGAGTACCCCGATCACTTATTAAAGCTTTCGGTGTTCCAAACCTTGCAAAAAGACGTTTTAAAAAGTTGACTACAACTCGTGCATCGTTAGTTGGGAGAGCTTGTGCTTCCGCCCATTTAGATACATAATCAATGGCTACGAGTATATATAGATTATTATGAGATTTTGGAAATGGACCCATAAAGTCAATACCCCAAATGTCAAATACTTCACATACTTGGATGACATTTTGTGGCATTTCATCACGTTGACTTATTTTTCCGGCCCTTTGACAAGCATCACAGGATTTGCAAAGAAGGTGTGCGTCTTTGTAAATTGTAGGCCAATAGAATCCAGCTTCATAAACTTTTCTTGCTGTTAGTTGAGGCCCATAATGCCCTCCTGTTGGTCCTGTGTGACAATGGTTTAATATTTTACTAGCTTCATCTCCAAATACACATCGGCGTATTATTCCATCGGGACAACTTTTAAACAGATGTGGATCTTCCCAGAAATAGTGTTTTATATCACTGAAGAATTTCTTTCGTCTTTGGTACGATAATCCTTTTTCAAGGAATCCACAAACTAAGTAGTTTGCATAATCTGCAAACCATGGGATTTCTTTATAATCTATCTTCAATAGATATTCATCAGGAAAGTTGTCTTGTATGGCCGATTCATTCAGAACTTCTAATTCGGGATTTTCAAGACTAGAAAGATGATCAGCGGCGAGATTTTCTGCTCCTCTTTTATCTCGGATTTCAATATCAAACTCTTGTAAGAGTAAGATCCAACGGATTAATCTTGGTTTAGCATCTTGTTTCGAAAATAGGTATCTAAGAGCAGAATGGTCGGTATAGACCACCGTTTTTGCTAGAACGAGATATGATCGAAATTTGTCAAAAGCAAAGACAATAGCAAGGAGTTCTTTTTCAGTAGTTGTATAGTTCGTTTGTGCTCCTTGTAACGTCTTACTAGCATAATATATAGGTTGAAATCGTTTTTCAATCCTTTGTCCTAAAACGGCTCCCATTGCAAAATCACTTGCATCGCACATGAGTTCAAATGGTAGATTCCAATTTGGCGTTATCATGATCGTCGCATTAGTGAGTTTCTCTTTAAGAATATTAAAAGATTTGATACACTCATCTGAAAAGATGAATGGCGCATCCTTTTCTAGAAGTTTTTTCATAGGAGTGGCAATCTTAGAAAAATCTTTTATGAAACGTCGGTAAAAACCGGCATGCCCTAGAAAACTCCTAACTCCTCTAACATTGGTGGGATGTGGAAGTTTAGCAATTACATCTACTTTAGCTCTATCCACTTCAATTCCTTCTTTTGAAATTTTATGTCCAAGAACGATGCCTTCTTTAACCATGAAATGGCATTTCTCCCAATTAAGTACTAGATTTGATTGTTCGCATCTAAGAAGCATTCGTTCCAGATTAACTAGACATGATTCAAATGTATCACCGAAGACTGAAAAGTCATCCATGAAAACTTCCATGCATTCTTCTATCATGTCATGAAAAATTGCCATCATACACCTTTGAAAGGTTGCAGGGGCGTTACAAAGTCCAAATGGCATGCGTTTGTAAGCAAAAGTACCATAAGGGCACGTGAATGTGGTTTTCTCTTGGTCCTCGGGTGCTCCATCTAGAAAACAATAGTAACTATTTCCGGCTAATCTTTCCAACATTTGATCTATGAAAGGTAAGGGAAAGTGATCTTTTCTGGTGGCGTCATTTAATTTTCTATAATCAATACACACACGCGATCCTGTTATAGTCCTAGTAGGAATAAGCTCATTTTTCTCATTTGTAATGACAGTCATGCCACCCTTCTTAGGCACGCATTGAACTGGGCTTACCCATGGACTATCAGAGATTGGATAAATTAAACCTGCATCTAGCAGTTTAATAATCTCTTTCTTAACTACATCTTGCATATTAGGATTTAGTCTTCGTTGGCGTTGCACATACGTTTTATGACATTCTTCCATAAGGATTTTATGTGTGCAATACGAAGGACTTATTCCTTTAATATCATGAATCTTCCATGCAATGGCTGGTTTATGAGCTTTCAACACAGAAATGAGTTGTGATTTCTCATTTTCAGTAAGAGAAGATGATATTATTACAGGTAATTCAGATTCACCATGTAAATAAGCGTATTCCAAATGGTTTGGAAGTGGCTTTAACTCTAATTTTGGAGGTTCTTCTATCGATGATTTGTATCGATATCTGTCTTCTTCTTTTAGCATTTGAATTTCTTCTGTTGTTGGTTCATATCCATTAGCTATAAGTGTAGCTAACATTTCAGCTTCATCAATTGGTTCATTACCTTCTCCTAAAGAACATTCTCCTGTTCCTTGTAATTCTGGAAATTCTTCTAATAATTCTGCATGTGCATCTATAGTTTGAATATAATAACATGTATCATCTGCAGATTGTGGTTGTTGCATTGCTCTATCAACTGAAAAGGTAACACTCTCATCCTCTATACTTAGGGTCAGTTTCTTACCGAACACGTCTATCATTGCTTTAGCCGTGTTTAAGAATGGTCTTCCTAATATGAGAGGAACTTGAGAATCTTCTTCCATGTCCAGAACAACAAAATCTACTGGAAACACTAAAGTACCAACTTTAACTAGCATGTTCTCCATTATCCCTCTAGGATATTTTATTGATCTATCGGCTAGTTGTATGCTTATTCTGGTTGGTTTCAATTCTCCAAGGTCTAGTTTAGTGTATAGTGAATACGGCATTAGATTTATACTAGCACCTAAGTCTGCCAATGCTTCTATTGAACTAAGACTACCCAGAAAACATGGAATTGTGAAACTTCCTGGATCAGATAGTTTTTCTGGTATCTTATTCAACAGCACTGCTGAACAATTAGCATTCATAGTAACAGCCGAGAGTTCTTCCATTTTCTTTCTATTTGAGATTAGATCTTTCAAGAATTTAGCATATCTAGGCATTCCTGAAATCACATCAATGAAAGGAAGATTTACATTTATCTGTTTAAACATATCCAAGAATTTGGATTGCTCGGCTTCAAGTTTTTCTTTCTTCATTTTACTTGGGTAAGGAAGTGGTGGTTGGTATGGTTTAACATAAGGTTTATCCTTAACTGTGTTATCTTCATTAACCTTCTCAACTACCGGTTCTTTTTCCTTATCTTGATCAGGTTGTGGTTCTTGTGGAGTAGGAATAGCTTTATCAGAAGTTACAGGTATTTCAGGTGGTTTAAGTGTTGTACCACTTCTTGTGGTAATGGCTTTAGCTGTTTCATTCCGGGGGTTAGCATTTGTATCACTAGGTAGACTTCCCGATTTTCTTTCACCTATTAACCTTGCTAGGTTACTTACTTCTTGTTCCAGATTTTGAATAGAAGCTTGTTGATTTCTAAATGCTTGAGCATTTTGTTCGTTGGTTTGTTTCTGAGATGTGAAAAATTGCGTTTGAGTTTCAACTAGCTTTGTCATCATATCTTCTAAATTCAGCTTTTTATCATCGGTTTGTTGTGGTGGTTTGTTTTGAAAATTAGGTCTTTGCTGATTGTAATTGTTATTAGATACTTGTTGATTGGTAGGACCTTGTTGGTTATTGTATGGAATATTTCGGTTATAATTCTGGTTTTGATTGTAAATCGGTCTTGGCGGTTGATAATTATTCTGATAATTATTTCCAGGCCTTTGGTTTATGTATGAAATATTCTCTCTTTGTTCCATTGTTAATTCAATACTGAGACAATCTTTTGTCAAATGTGGTCCTCCACACTGCTCACAACTAATTCGTATTGAGTGAATATCTTTAGTCATCTTTTCCATTCGTCTCTCCACAACATCTATCTTTGCGGAAATGGAATCTAAGTCATGGCTAGAATCGGCTCTAGCTGCTTTAGATGATCTAACGATGTCTTTTTCTTGGTGCCACTCATGTGAGTGGGAAGCAGTGTTATCAATAATTTTGTAAGCATCAGTTTCGGTTTTCTTCATAATAGAACCACCAGCTGCTATATCTATGTCTTTCCTTGTAGTGATGTCGCATCCTTGGTAGAATATTTGTACTATTTGACAGGTGTCTAAACCATGTTGCGGACATCCTCTTAACAACTTTCCATATCTTGTCCACGCCTCATATAGAGTTTCATTTGGTTTCTGTGTAAACGTAACAATTTCTGCTTGAAGTCTTACGGCTTTAGATGCAGGAAAGAATTGTTTAAGAAATTTGTCAACTAAAACATCCCATGTATCGATCGCCCCTTCAGGTAACGATTCCAACCAATCTTTGGCTTCTCCCTTTAAAGTCCAGGGAAATAACATGAGATATATCTGTTCATCCTCTACTTCTCGGATTTTAAATAGTGTGCAGATCCTATTAAAGGTACGTAGATGTTCATTTGGATCTTCCTTCGGCGCACCACTAAATTGGCATTGATTAGTCACCATGTGTAGAATTTGTCCTTTGATTTCATAATCTGGCGCATTAATGTCTGGATGAGTAATTGCGTGACCTTGGCCAGTGCGTTTTGCTCTCATTCGGTCTTCCATACTTAAAGGTTCCAGATTCTCCATAATTGAATTTGTTGAATCGGAATCACTAGAGGATTCTGATTTAATGGTTCGTTCCTCAACAATCTCTGTTTGAATAATTGGTGGCTCCGGAGGAAAGTTTAATGGTTCAGGATCTATGAACCGTTCCTGAATATTCTCCGGATTCTCAATTGTGAGGTTGGGTTCAAAAAATGGATTATCGGAAATTTGAACTGAAGTACTTGGTCTACTGGATGACGATTCTAAAGAAAAATCAACGGCGGTTATATTTGCTAAATGTCTTGATCTAGTTACAGGTGGTGAACGTACAAAAGGTGGTGAACGTCTTGCTCGGTGCATTCACTGAATATCCTATTAGTTTTAAAAAGGAAAGAAAAATTATATTAAGTTATCCAATTAATAGACTTTTCTGATTTTGCCCACGTTTCGAATAGCCAAAAGATGCAGCAGAGGGGCAGGATTCGTTTGGTCTCAATATAATTGAGGACTGTTTGGCTCCAATAACCCGGTCCACGTACAAATCCAACTATTACTACGAACCAGAAAATTCTGATGTTTATCAATTTAACCACTTAAAATAAATTTTCGTAATTTTAAGAAATTTAGATAAGAAGTAGAATAAAAATCTATGTCCTAAAACTAGAATAGCGAGAAATAAGAAAGAAAAAGAGTTCGTCAAAAAAAAAAGGTTGAAAAATAAAAAGTGACGGAAAAATAAAAGAAACTTATAAAAACTTAAAAGTACTTTGACTAACCTAACCTTATTACTACAACTAACTTAAAATTATAATCGCAAATTGAAATTACTAATTGGAATGATAATTGATACATAGTAAAAGGTGTCTAAAAATATTAAAGCTTACAGGAAAAACTGAATCCCAAATGGAAATAACTTAAAAAGAAACTAAAACTTAAAAAGGCGTCGCAAAATTCTAGAGTACCTAAATCTTAGTCTAAAGAAAAAGCACTTAAGGGTTTTTACGGCAAAGCCTAAAAATCTAGAAGTAAAAATAATTATGGCAAAAACTATGAATTAAAACTAAATATGAGCTAAAAATACAAAAGTTACGCTAAAACGATTAAAAAGGGACAAAATATAAAAATATATAAAAATTTGTAAAAAGTACAATTTTTATAAAAATATTATTTATTTTATAAAACTATTAATTTTATAATTTAATGAAAACTAAAATAAAACTAAATATAACAAATTAATAATAATAAAAACTAAACTAATAATAAAAAAATAATAATACCCTAATTAGGGTTTTAATTATATAATAATAATAATAATTTCGTAATTATTGCAGCAGGAAGTCAAATCTGGCATGTCAGATGGGCTCATGCGATCGCATGAGTCCTCAGTTGCCCAGCCATGCGATCGCATGGGTTAGGGTTTCGGGCCATAGAGTGGGCTGCTACAGTACAGGCCGAATTAATTATTATTATTATTTTTTTTTTTGCTGTAAAATATAAAATATATTTATTAATTAATTAAAACTTATATTTTTACAAACTAAAAAAAAAAAATGGAAATAAAGAAACTTTATAAAATTTAAATATTTATCAAACTCCTAAAAATATTTATATTTTTGTTTTTCTTTTTATATTTTTGAATATTTAAAACGTATTTTTATAAAAACGAATTTTAATAAAAGTAAACTAAAAATCTTTTTTTTTTTATATATAGCGTTGCGCTTCCGGTTTTTAAGATGATCCCCGGCAGCGGCGCAAAAAATACTTGATGTCAAAGCTAAGGTATACGAAATAGTTTATATTTTACTAGGAAAAACTATTAAATACGATACAATTTTACACAAGATATTTATTTATTTATAGAATGGATATACTTAAACCTTGCTACAACACTTATAGGCAGTGTACCTAATCGTACAGTAGTGTAGTTTTTAGTAAGTCCGGTTCGTTCCACAGGGAATCTTTTTTTTTAAACAAAGCTCAACGCTATATTAGTTTACTTTTATAAAAATACAAATATATATATAAGTAATATTATTATTATAAAGGGGGGTTTTTACCGTTTAATGACCGGTTTGTCGATTTTAAAACTTTAGTCGCAGTTAAAACCAAATATAAAATATTAAAAATAAATACAAGACTTAAATTAAAGCATGAAGTAAATAACGATAAATGAAATTACGAATAATAAAAGTGCGATAAAATAAACTTGCGATAATTAAAAAGTACGATAATTAAAAGTGCAATTAAATATAATAACAATAAAAATGCGATAATTAGAAGTGCAATTAAATATAAAATAAAGGAAATTAAATATGAAATAAAAGAATTATGCTTATTTAAACTTCCGTAATCATGATGTTTGACGTGTTGATTTTAGTTTTATGCCCAAGGGTTAATTGTCCTTTGTCCTGGATTATTTAATATGTCCGTCTGGTTTTTGTCCATAACAGTCCATCAGTCATAAATATAAAGTGCGAGTGTCCTCATCAAATTATTCTTATACCCGAAACTAATTGGGGATTCGAATTGTAACAAGGTTTTAATATTTTGTTTAATGAATACACCAGGTTATCAACTGCGTGTAAACCAAGGTTTTACTACTTTGTTAGCAATTACACCAATTACCCTTGAATGTAATTTCACCCCTGTTTTAATTATTCTAGTGGCTATTAATCCATTCCCGTGTCCGGTTAAATGAACGATTATTCGTACATATAAATACCCCGCCCATCGTGTCCGATCGAGTGTATATGGTAATTTATAAGGACGCCCAATTGTAAATCTTTATATTAACATTAACAAACTATCATTTAGTTAAACAAATATAAAATCCATTAATAGCCCATAGTCTAATTTCCACAAGTGTCGTTCTTTTGTCCAAACCCCAATTATGGTACAAAGCTCAATTACCCAATTTTAGTAATTAGCCCAACATCATGATTACTTCGTTTTAAATAAGCATAATAATAACTTAGCTACGAGACATTAATATAAAAAGGTTGAACATAACTTACAATGATTAAAAATAGCGTAGCGTTACACGGACAGAAATTCGACTTACACCCTTACAATATTCGCTAACATACCCTTATTATTAGAATTATAATTAAAATTAAAATATAAATTATAAATATATATATATATATAATTTACGTATGATAAGAAGAAGAAAAAGATGGATATTTTGGTTCACCAAACTGCGAATTTATAGGAGATGTGGCCTGACTTTTCATGCCATGCGATCGCATGGACTTTCTTCTTCCTGGCCATGCGATCGCATGGCCAGCTGGGAGAGCTCACATGTTGCTTGTTTCCTTGTGCCGACGTTTTATAAATAATATAATATATTAAATAATTATAAGAATTATTTAAATATTATATTATATTTATGTGCATAGTTGACTTGTAATTTTTAGTCCGTTGCGTCGAGCATTGAGAGTTGACTCCGGTCCCGGTTTCGGATTTTCGAACGTCCTTGCGTACAATTTTATATTTTGTACTTTGCGTTTTGAATCTTGTACTCTTGTAATTTCGAGACGTTTCTTATCAATAATTGGAACCTCTTTGATTGTCTTTTGTACTTTTGAGCTTTTTGGTCGTTTGCGTCTTCAATTCGTCGAATCTGTCTTTTGTCTTCACCTTTTATTATTTAAACGAATATCACTTGTAAATAGAACAGTTGCAATTAAAAGCTTGTCTTTCTTGAGGAATAATGCTATGAAATATATGTTCGTTTTTAGCATTATCAGATATCGAAATCGAATATTCTCATTTGTCACCCACATACGCGTTAGGAGGAAACTCAATTCGCCACGATGTTGGCAGTATCATCGCAGGTTGGGAAAACCCCTGAGACCTTCCCAAATCGCATTGATGTTAGCAGTACCATCAAAGGTTGAAAACTCCCTGTTTGAAGTGAGAATTGAACCTGGGTTGGCAGTACCCCAAGTTAAATCTCACCGCCATACCACTCAAGCTAAGCTTCGGTGGTGTCTGGTATAATTTCATAATTGTCACTTTTAAATTAAGTAAACAAAAACGTTACATACAAGACTTTTATGTACCTTAGAGAAAAATTTTATACCTTAACGATAATTTTAGACTGTTGTAGAAAAATTCATTTTTTTTAGTGGAGAGGTACATTAACATATATAAAACTATTGTACGTAGCTATTTTTTGGCAAAAAAAGCTAAAACTCATACAGATTCGAGGCTGTTCTTAAAAGAAAAACTTCCTCAACAAATAATACAAAAAAGACAGGGAAAACGAAGAAACTCGCACCTAGAAATCAACTATCTAAACGGAACTATCTATAAACGAGTCTCTCTAAGACCCTATAAACCAAAAAGACAAACTAACCAAACAAAATCGATTACAACACGAAAAGAGCAATGACACCAAACTAACAATCAAAACGAACTTGATCACTCAACCTCGAGGACCGACCCTTTTCACTTTACCGTTAACCTTCTCTTTCAAGAAATTCTTCCCGAACCGATTCTCTATATTGTATGTTGTACGTAGCTATTAATTATTACTTCAGAGTGACATTAATTTGATTTACAATATTTTATTAAATGTTAAAGATAACCCTAAAAAAATTTAAAAATTGGGTATGAAACTGATAATCTGGATTGGTTCTTGAATCGTGAAACATTTTCCTAATTAAGTATTTCGCCCCTCACAAGCCTCGGGTTAACACGAAATCCTAATTGGGATAAGAAAAGGACAATTTTGTTTCTAGGCAAGAAGAAATTAAGATTAAGTACAGAGAATTTGAATGTTTCTGTCTATTTGTTCATTATGAAAACAAATCATATTCCTATATTTATAGGAAGTGAAAAGGTGTTAGTGAAAGGACGCAACATTTCAACTAAAAGATGTAACATTTCAACGAAAAATACAACTTTTCGTTCACCTAATGGAAAATGGTGGAGAATTTCTGTAACGACCCAACTTTTTTGACTTGCTTTTGTGCCTTGTGTTTTTGCGAAACTGCGTATTTGTGCGTACTGTGCTATCTTATACTCTGAAATCTTAATACACGTGGTTTACTTTCATTTATATGTTAAAACATGCCTTTGAGTACGTAGGATACTTAACTTGATCACCGGAAGCCTTTATGACCGTTAGTGTCACTTGACGTTTTGAACAAACTGCGTACTGCGTACACGTTTAACTTTTGTCGTAATCGGAATATTATGACTACGAAATATTAATTGTTATTTTATAATAGCAATTACTTGGGTTTTTAGATGCTTAATTACGCTTAGTAATTTACTTATGCTTACTAGTTAGTCTTGTTGGACTTTCTACCTTGTTGGACTTTAGCCCACCCTACACTAGTTAGTGGACTATTTAATTAGCCCAATTATAAGTAACTAGTGACCCATTAATAAGTAAGACAAATGCTCATCTATTAGAGGGAACATGCTAGCATTTTTGTCAAGTATTATCCTTAATGTTGCATGGGATCCTAACATAAGCACCAACTTTAGACAACCATTAACCAAAAAGCATAAGTTTGTCTCCCTTGTCCCCCCTCCAAAATCACGGCCAACTCACCCCTCCCACACCCTCATTCACCTATAAATACAAGCCTTATTCCATCCATTTTACACTTGCTTTCATTTGTAATTCACACACACTCACTCTCTAATTTTTTCTCTAAGTTCTTTCTCTCTCTAAAAAGTGTAAGTATTGATTTTTCTTCTTCTTCTTCCTCTCTCTCTCACGAATTCATCATCATCATCATCATGGGTCTAGCTTTTTAGCTTTTGATCTTGATTACATATTGTAGATTCAAACATGGATTTGAATCCTTCAAGAACATGGAAGATTCAAGCTTTCTAGCTTTGAATCTTCACCTACTTTGTAGATCTATATCTTTTAACTTTAATCTTGCTATTTTGTTATAAAGATTCAAACTTGTGTTTGTAATCTTCATGTAACTTAAAGATCCAAGCTTTATGCTTCAAGATCTTCAAGAACAACCAAGATGCAAGCTTTCTAGCTTGAATCTTCATATCTTTTGATGGATCTAAGTTTTCTAACTTATGATCTCATTACTTTGTTATAAAGATCAAAACTTGTGTTTATAGTCTTCATATAACTTAAAGATCTAAGCTTTATGCTTCAAGTTCTTCAAGAACACTAAAGGTTCAAGCTTTCTAGCTTTGTGACCTTATAACTTGTGTGAAAAGGATCCAAGCTCTATAGCTTAGGGTTCCATCACTTTATTTTACTTAGATTATGTTCACACTTGCTTGATTGAAGTAAAGTTTGTAGCTTTAGTTATAAATGTAACTTGTAATTGTGTTAAGATTAAGGATATGATGTAACCTTGGTTCATCATCCATCTAAGACTCTTAAATGAGTTGTGTTCTTACTTGGTCTTAACATATTGTGTGTTTATTGTAGAATCTTGGTCAAGGTGATGCTAACCCATCAACGAGTTGTACACTTGAAGCTACAAGCATCAAGGATGAGAACCGTGATGAGCATCAAGCACTAAGAACCCCACTGGAACACCTTGCTTACTGTTTTCGGGATCTGATAAGGCCACCTGGGCTACTGGAAAGTTAATTTTCAGTTAGTTCGGTTCGAGTAGATGATTTTCCGTTTAGACCTCGTCTTAATCCGATTTACGGTTTAGGATTTATGGCCTTCCGAAAGTCACTACGCCCTTGTAACGTTGTGCTGAAATTTCTGACCTACTTGCACTTAAACCATCGCCACGGTCAAACGAAGACGAGTTAGGTTCTGAAAATTGGTCAACCGTTAGAAGACTCATATATGGAGCCATAGCCACTGACTACGCGTCTTTTCGTTTTGTATAGAGGTCGTAGCAGCTGACCGAAATCAGCCTATTGTTTCGATCTCTATTCTTGTCAAACTTACTTAGCTTTTATGATGATGAATGATGATGATGATGATGATGATGACACTTAAACTTAATTTATGCACTTTTAAACCTTTGGGAACAATATACTAACCTAGTGACCTTTGACTTAGGTTGAAGACCTTTCGGACCGACTTACTACTTGCATACTTTCATTATCGACTTTACCGCTTTTATCACTGTGAGTTATAGCTTCCCTTTTTTACTTTAACTATTTTGGGACTGAGAATACATGCAATTTTTACGTTTTACATACTAGGCACGAGTACTTAAACTTTATATATGTGTGGGTTATACAACGGCATAAACTTTCCCCTTAGCTCGGTAACGTTTAGTCATTGGTTTTTGAACCGGTGAACGCGAATCTTAGATATGGATCCATAGGATTTGACATCCCCACTCGGGCTAGTCGCGCTAGCATTTAACGGGTGTTTAATACTTCGTAAACATACGCACTCACCAAGTGTACTTTTAGGGGGTTATAAATGTTAAGTTAGTTACCAAGTGCCCACGGATAAGCATATACTTTATCATACTGATTTGAAATACTGATTTAAACTGCTGGTTGAAGCACTGAAATCTCGTGGCCTACATTACATTACTGATTACAGACAAACTATAGCTCATCAACATTCGTGTTGACTTTTTAAGCATGTATTTCTCAGGTGCTTAGACGTTGTTGCTTTCGCTGTTAGACTTGCTGTCTTGGTGTTATAGACTTGCTGTTATGGACCTGCTGTGTTAGATTTCCGCTGCATTACTTAGAGATGTCTCAATCATGGAACTTTTATCTTGCATTCACAACTTATGTTATTTGAATAATGGCTTTGTAATGACCTCTGTGTCACGTTATCTTTTGTAAACGCTATGTTTTTTAAATGCAAAACTGGTTTTCAATCAGCATATAGTGTTTGACCGTGTAAAGATCCTGTTGTTGACGAATCGTACACGATGGTTTATGTACGGGGCGTCACATTTGGTATCAGAGCATTGGTTGTAGGGAATTAGGTTGCATTAGTGAGTCTTGACCGAGTCGAGTAGGATTCGCTAATAGGACTAATCTACAACTTGCTCGTTTACTAGTTTCTGCTGACTGCTACATGCTACTGTTAGATCTTACTGCATACTACTGCTTATTACTACTGCATGATACTGCTTACTTTTACTGCTATGTGAACTTGCTGTATGCTATTGCTTATTCTCCCTACTGCATGCTACTGTCTGCTTTTGATTGCATGTTACTTCTGCTCAATACTGTTACTATTGCCATGATACGTACTGCTGTAGACGATCTAGGCTGCTGTAGTTGTTATGCCTGATTACGTGCTTGCTACCCATCTGCTTTTCGCTGTACCGACTTAGAGAATTTATCTTTCCTAGTTCAGATGTTTTTCTGAACCCTTTACCCACTCGTCTAACCCCGAGGACTAGTATTGTAATCCACATGTTACTACCGTTCCACCATCCCAGAGATCGAAGCATTACTTCACGCATTCTAGGAAGAGTACCCCTCGGATTACACGCCCACTAAAGTTGATCCTCGGAGGAGGGGATATGTGAGGACTTGTCAGAGTAACCGCACCCCGAGCTCACCCTAATTAGCCACGTACGACGTATGAACATTAGAAGGTTGTTCAGTTTCCGCAAGTTGACCCGTATTCCGTACGCTTTCATGACCGTCACTTATCTCTTTCATTCTACACTACTACTCGACGATCTAACGACACTTCTGGACTTAGGTCCCCAACTCTCTTAGAAATTGGAGAAGTCGGGAGGACATCTCCTTTCACAAGGTCAGAATGCCTTCTACTGATGCTCGGCCATACCCGAAGACTTGGGAGTCACCTCAAAACATATCGTATTACTACTTGCTACACGTACAACTCGACGCGAGACACCAGATTGGATTTCTAGAAAAGAACCTAATGACATTACCTAAACCCGAACAATTTAGAGAAATATCGGGACATTTAGACATTGATGCATGACCTGCGAAACCTACGCACCCACACCGAGATAATCATGAGATTAATTATGTAGATTTTGTTTTGAGATGACATAGATAAAAGCACCGTTAGATGAAATTGAGTAGAACTTGAAGTGATCTCGTTACGTTGACCATATGGAGCGATATTGGAATGAACATACGATTTAGTATAATATAATGACGCCAGGCCAGCGTGATTATATTGAAGTAAATCATGCAGAAGTCCCAATGTTATTACATGAGGAATATGAAGTGATTCAAAGAAAATTTTGGTAGGAACCACTTGAGTATATGCATTATGGTCTGTTAGAGGTAGGGAAAGAATAACCACGTAGACCAGATACTATACAAGAAGGGCCTTGATTGCAGAATTGATAATCCGAAAATTTGTTATAGATATAGATACCCTAGACACTTAAGGAAAAAGTTCTCAAATAGGAAAAACTTTAGACTTACTTACGATAGAGCAATCGTTATCTCAGCTATGGAGACTCGCATGGATCCTGATTTTAGTTAGGGTACGTTTCGTCACAACGTTTTATTGTCTCGGAGTTGTTTAGTACTAGAGCGATAGAAACCTTATATCTAAGAACCTCAGTGTTATGACTAATAAGCCATTAACAACCATGAGAGTTAAGTATTCTATAGGACAAGCTAATGGTAAGCTGGCAGAGATAGAGGAGTAATTTAAGGAAGTACCTTAAAATTTAATAGGTGGGTCATTTAGAGATGACCTCATGCTAATAAAACTTGGAAGTTTTATAGTAGTAGTTGGAAAGGATTAGTTACCTGCGCACAAGCAGATGTTATTTGAGAAGGTTGATAAAATTTTCACGGCAGTATAATAAGATTTGGTTGGAATGGACCTTAAGATTAACCTAATACTCATCAAGTTAGGAAGCTTGATGTAAAAGTTAGAATGAACTTTAGGGTTAACCTAATACTCATTGAGTTAGGAAGCTTTGATGAGATAGTTGGAATGGACTGGCTTTCAAGGATGAAAGCAAAAGTTATTTATAGTAAGAAGATTATTCGTATACCTCATGAGGATGGTGAGCCAAAAGCCATCTGGGTTACTTCAATAACCCGAGATCCCACAATGGAAATGGGAAGGGATGACGATGGATTTCATCCCGAAGCTACCGAAAACAATAGACAGTTATGACACTATCTGGATCATCGTTGACTGCCTCACCAAATCTGCTCACTTTCTAACCATGAAATAAACCGATACAATGGACAACGATACATAAATAAATTGTATCCCGTTACTTCAGCAATTCAAATTCTATACTACCCAAGAATCTTATTTGATGCTCATTCTTATGCGACTCTGAATCCTAACTTATTCCGAGAGAATTCTTAATCGATGATAATCACACCATCACCCTTCTTACGTCAATATTAGTCATACCAGTTCAAGATTTCCAAAATCAATGGGTAGTTAATCCCCATCCTCATACTCTCCCTTTCGTAACTCACTTATAAGCAACAACTTTACACTTAAGCATTTTTGGTCGAAAGACTTATGCCCTACCAATAGTCATCAACTACTTTTAAACTCAATGGTTTTTATTACCTCAAAGATCACCCGAAATTTTCAAAATCTTTTACTCAATCCTCATCAATCTTTTTCCAACTTGTAACCTCCGAAATATGAAAATTTTGTTTGCCAAAAATTTTTCACACACTATTTTACGGTACGATCCTCTCAAAGTTTTATAAAAATAAATTTATTTTATTTGACATTCGTGCAAATTTTTGAAATCGTATATGTTATATAAAATAAAGTAAATAATTACTTATTTTTGACTAAGACATATGAAATTTTACTTTCACTTTTACAAACCAAATCTTTCATTCAAAAGATATTTTACTTTAAATGGTGCATGTTATACATAACCCTAGTTTACTAAGAACTTCGTTTCTTTTCTTACATTGTCACCTAAAACGATTTCGATAAAAATTTTGTTGCTTATTATATAAAAAAATTTCGTTGCTTATTCGTATCCAAGTCATCGTGAAGACTTTACAACCGTCGAAACCTAGAGATTCATGTATGTGTGTATATGTGATGAAGGCACTTACTATCACGTCATGCAGAGCCTTCGGGCATCCACTAACACTTAAACCATTCAAAATTATTGCGTCACCCCAAGGATACTATTTGCCACACCTGTTGGAACGATGCTCTTTCTTACATAACTCTAAGTCCTGACATATTCTAAGGGATTCTCATCTAGCGATATTAACACCATTAGTATTCTGACTCTAGTATTAGTCATAACCTGTTTGGCATTTTGCAAAGTCAAGAAGCGATTAACTTCTCATCCTCATTCTCAATCCTTCATACCTCACTTTTTAGCAACGGCTTCGCACGTGAACATTTTTGACCCAAAGACTTGTGTCCTGATAATTATCAAAACAACATTTAATTCATTAGTTTTCATTATCTAGTAACATGTCACCCGACGATTCAAATATTTTTCACTCATTCTTTTTTTAACTCGTAACCTCTGAAATACGAAAAATTATGTTTATCAAAAATTTTATACGTTGCTTATTTGTGCGGTCCTCACGAGATTTATGGATAAATGAAAGTACTAAAAACTTTTCTGTCACTTATGCTATTTATAAAATCATATATGTATAAATCTACCCTTACTTATTTTGGTTAGTACATACCAAGTTATACATCCAAATTCTTTAAAAATCGCTCCTCTGTTGAGTTGTTTAACTTAAGACAAATTGTTTTGAGCAAAATGGTACACGTTATACATACTTCTAAATTTACTAGGAACTTCATTCCGTTCATGTTTTCACATCGAACGTTTAAGGGTTTTTCAAAAATTCCTCGGTTGATTTTATTAAAGGTTTTCGTATTAGATTACACCATATAGGGATCACACTTCTTCTCGCCACTCCGTTAGGGATGAAGCTTACTATTAAAATCTTTGTTAAAAACGCTTGAGCCACTTTGGGTGGCAGATTTATAATCATAAAATGTTCCTTTTAAGGTTAGACATGGCAAAAACGCGGGCCGATGAATCAGTAGGTTGAGGTACAAGGAATTGTTTTTGAGATTCTTTTCACTTAGAGTAAACCGTTCTTTATGACGAAGGGTTCATATATCTTCTCATCCGCGCATCCCCTTAAGTATAAGGATAAATTCAGTACAAACCGCTCGAAGAGTTCACTCTGGTTCAAAGATCACACCTTTCGTACGAATTCTTTCAGAAATGTAATGTGGAATACTTTAGGAATCTAAGAATCTTGTTATCCTCTTGGAAAAGGACTGCTTAAAACATCTACGACACTGATATGGTTACTCTACGTATTCCTTCCTTCGTTGGTTGCAACTATATGTTGTTCTAGTTGATGTTAACCATAACTTTAACATGTAACCGAAAGGATAAAGTTACATTATGGAACTGTGCTTTCATTTCATCCAAGGATAAGTTCACACGCAGTATGTTGTGATCACCATGTTTCCCATTCTATCAGTCAGCTTTGTATAGTGACATAAGCGTTCAATGTTTTAGATGACTTTGGTAACATTCATGATGCATTTTACGCATCCAGCTTACTGAAGATGCATGTTAGGCTAAAAACATCAGATTTCCTTTTGTGGGTATATATTCGGATGACATATTCATGATAGCAAGAAACGAAAACAATTTGTTGATCTCTTAGGACAAGAGACTTAATTAATAGCATATACCTATTCTTACTTTTATACGCCCGAGTACCTTTCAAGGTAAATAGCTCACTTTTGAGCCCACGAATATTTTCGAACTTTGATACGCTACTTCTTATTTAAATACGGTACCATTTTTAGTCACTCCTCAAATTTCGGGACGAAATTTCCATTAACAGGTGGGTAATGTAACGACCCGACTTTTTCGACTTGCTTTTGTGCCTTGTATTTTTGCGAAACTGCGTATTTGTGCGTACTGTGCTATCTTATACTCTGAAATCTTAATACACGTGGTTTACTTTCATTTATATGTTAAAACGTGCCTTTGAGTACGTAGGATACTTAACTTGATCACCGGAAGCCTTTATGACCGTTAGTGTCACTTGACGTTTCGAACAAACTGCGTACTGCGTACACGTTTAACTTTTGTCGTAATCGGAATATTATGACTACGAAATATTAATTGTTATTTTATAATAGCAATTACTTGGGTTTTTGGATGCTTAATTACGCTTAGTAATTTACTTATGCTTACTAGTTAGTCTTGTTGGACTTTCTACCTTGTTGGACTTTAGCCCACCCTACACTAGTTAGTGGACTATTTATGTAACGACCCGGATTTTTTCGATCGTTTTACACTTATAAGATTAATATTTACATAAATTAAACCTTACCAACATGATAAGCAATCTAAATTGTTGAGACTTATGTTTTTGAAAAGAGTTTTACACAACGTTTGACCGTCCAATTTGACCGATGATATCACGAACTATATAACATAAGATAATTATACATTTGTGTATATATATGTATTTTTATATATTTAACATGATCTAAGAATGTTTTAACATCTCATTGTGTACTAATAACAATGAGTTATAAGTATATTTTGAGACTACTAACTTAAGTTTTCAAAACGATAACTATTAGTGACGTTCTTCGACTTAAATACTTAAAACTTATAATGCTTATACATGTATCGTATAGATATGTGATAATGCTAAAAACGAACATATATTTCATAGCATTATTCCTCAAGAAAGACAAGCTTTTAGTTGCAATTGTTCTATTTACAAGTGATATTCGTTTAAATAATAAAAGGTGAAGACAAAAGACAGAATCGACGAATTGAAGACGCAAACGACCAAAAAGCTCAAAAGTACAAAAGACAATCAAAGAGGTTCCAATTATTGATAAGAAACGTCTCGAAATTACAAGAGTACAAGATTCAAAACGCAAAGTACAAGATATTAAATTGTACGCAAGGACATTCGAAAATCCGGAACCGGGACCAGAGTCAACTCTCAACGCTCGACGCAACGGACTAAAAATTACAAGTTAACTATGTATATAAATATAATATAATATATAATTAATTATATAAATTATATATATATTATATTTATATAATAAACCGTCGGTAAACAAAGAGCCAAAATGGAGTGAGCTGTATTTACAAACTCCGTGACTCGCGGAGTTTGAAGGCAAAAAGGGCCGCGAGTCGCGGAGCCCCAAATTCTGAAACTCCCTATAAAAGCAAACGAATTCTGATCGCAAAAAAAAAACAACATATATATCCATCCTCTCTATATCTATACGTAAATATTTATATTTATATTTTAATTTTAATTTTAATTTTAATTTTAATCCTAATAATAAGGGTATGTTAGCGAATATTGTAAGGGTGTAAGTCAAAATTCTGTCCGTGTAACGCTACGCTATTTTTAATAATTGTAAGTTATGTTCAACCTTTTTAATTTAATGTCTCGTAGCTAAGTTATTATTATGCTTATTTAAAACGAAGTAATCATGATGTTGGGCTAATTACTAAAATTGGGTAATTGGGCTTTGTACCATAATTGGGGTTTGGACAAAAGAACGACACTTGTGGAAATTAGACTATGGGCTATTAATGGGCTTTATATTTGTTTAACTAAATGATAGTTTGTTAATGTTAATATAAAGATTTACAATTGGGCGTCCCTATAAATTACCATATACACTCGATCGGACACGATGGACGGGGTATTTATATGTACGAATAATCGTTCATTTAACCGGACACGGGAATGGATTAATAGCCACTAGAATAATTAAAACAGGGGTGAAATTATGTACAAGGACACTTGGTATAATTGATAACAAAATATTAAAACCTTGGGTTACACTCAGTCGACATCCTGGTGTAATTATTAAACAAAGTATTAAAATCTTGTTACAGTTTAAGTCCCCAATTAGTTGGAATATTTAACTTCGGGTATAAGGATAATTTGATGTGGACACTCGCACTTTATATTTATGACTGATGGACTGTTATGGACAAAAACCAGACAGACATATTAAATAATCCAGGACAAAGGACAATTAACCCATGGGAATAAACTAAAAATCAACACGTCAAACATCATGATTACGGAAGTTTAAATAAGCATAATTCTTTTATTTTATATTTAATTTCCTTTATTTTCTATTTAATTGCACTTCTAATTATAGCACTTTTATTTGTTGTTATTATATTTAATTGCACTTTTAATTATCGTATTTTTAAAATTAATAGTATTTTATACCACTCTGCTCAAACATCAAGTATTTTTGGCGCCGCTGCCGGGGAATCGCTTAAAAGCCGGAAGCATAACGCTAATATAAAAAAAAAAAAAACGCGTCAAATTTAAAACTGTACCAGAGTTGAATTTTGGAACCCCGCGACTCGCGGGATTTGCTGCTTGGAATACCGCAACTCGCGGAGCCACTCTGACACCGACAGAAACCCTAATCTGCATTTAATTAGGAGTAATTAATTATTATTATTATTTTAACCCTAATTAGTTTAATTATTATTATAATTTAGTTTAAGTTTTAATTTAATTAGTATAATTAATTATAATTAGTTTTAATATATATAAAAATTAATGCTTTTATAAAATAATATAAAAATAATATTTTTATAAAAATTTGTAACTTTTTACAACTTTTTGTATATTTTTATATTTTTTCCCTTTTTAATCATTTTAGCGTAATATTTGTATTTTTAGCTCATATCTAGTTTTAAACTTAGTTTTTGCCATAGTTATTTTTACTTCTAGATTTTTAGGCTTTGCCGTAGAATTCCTTAAGTGCTTTTTCTTTAGACTAAGATTTAGGTGCTTTAGAATTTTGCGACGCCTTTTTAAGTTTTAGTTCCTTTTTAAGTTATTTCCATTTGGGATTTAGTTTTTCCTGTAAGCTTTAATATTTTAGACGACTTTTACCTATGTATCAATTATCATTCCGATTAGTAATCTCAATTTGCGATTATAATTTTAAGTTAGTTGTAGTAATAAGGTTAGGTTAGTCAAGTGTTTTTAAGTGTTATAAGTTTCTTTTATTTTTCCGTCACCTTTTATTTTTCAACCATTTTTATTTTTCGACCTTTTTCCGACACGCTCTTTTTCTTTCTTATTTCTCGCTATTCTAGTTTTAGGACATAGATTTTTATTCTACTTCTTATCTAATTTTCTTAAAATTACAAAAATTTATTTTAAGTGGTTAAATTGATAGACATCAAAATTTTCTGGTTCGTATTAATAGTTGGATTTGTACGTGGACCGGGTTATTGGAGCCAAACAGTCCTCAATTATATTGAGACCAAACGAATCCTGCCCCTCTGCTGCATCTTTTGGCTATTCGAAACGTGGGCAAAATCAGAAAAGTCTATTGATTGGATAACTTATTATAATTTTTCTTTCCTTTTAAAAACTAATAGGATATTCAGTGAATGCACCGAGCAAGACGTTCACCACCTTTTGTACGTTCACCACCTGTAACTAGATCAAGACATTTAGCAAATATTACCGACGTTGATTTTTCTTTAGAATCGTCATCCAGTCGACCAAGTACTCCAGTTCAAATTTCCGATAATCCATTTTTTGAACCCGACCTCACAATTGAGAATCCGGAGAATATTCAGGGACGATTCATAGATCCTGAACCACTAAACTTTCCTCCGGAACCACCAATCATTCAAACAGAGATTGTTGAGGAACGAACCATTAAATCAGAATCCTCTAGTGATTCCGATTCAACAAATTCAATTATGGAGAATCTGGAACCATTAAGTATGGAAGACCGAATGAGAGCTAAACGCACTGGCCAAGGTCACGCAATTACTCATCCAGACATTAATGCGCCAGATTATGAAATCAAAGGACAAATTCTACACATGGTGACTAATCAATGCCAATTTAGTGGTGCGCCAAAGGAAGATCCAAATGAACATCTACGTACCTTTAATAGGATCTGCACACTATTTAAAATCCGAGAAGTGGAGGATGAACAGATATATCTCATGTTATTTCCCTGGACTTTAAAGGGAGAAGCCAAAGATTGTTTGGAATCGTTACCTGAAGGGGCGATTGATACATGGGACGTTTTAGTTGAAAAATTTCTTAAACAATTCTTTCCGGCATCTAAAGCCGTAAGACTTCAAGGAGAAATTGTTACGTTCACACAGAAGCCAAATGAAACTCTATATGAGGCGTGGACAAGATTTGGAAAGTTATTAAGAGGATGTCCGCAACATGGTTTACACACCTGTCAAATAGTACAAATATTCTACCAAGGATGCGACATCACTACAAGGAAAGACATAGATATAGCAGCTGGTGGTTCTATTATGAAGAAAACCGAAACTGATGCTTACAAAATTATTGATAACACTGCTTCCCACTCACATGAGTGGCACCAAGAAAAAGATATCGTTAGATCATCTAAAGCAGCTAGAGCCGATTCTAGCCATGACTTAGATTCCATTTCCGCAAAGATAGATGCTGTCGAGAGACGAATGGAAAAGATGACTAAAGATATTCACTCAATACGAATTAGTTGTGAGCAGTGTGGAGGACCACATTTGACAAAAGATTGTCTCAGTATTGAATTAACAATAGAACAAAGAGAGAATATTTCATACATAAACCAAAGACCTGGAAATAATTATCAGAATAATTACCAACCGCCAAGACCGATTTACAATCAAAACCAGAATTATAACCGAAATATTCCATACAACAACCAACAAGGTCCTAGCAATCAACAAGTATCCAATAATACTTACAATCATCAAAGACCTAATTTTCAAAACAAACCACCACAACAAACCGATGATAAAAAGCCGAATTTAGAAGATATGATGACGAAGCTAGTTGAAACTCAAACGCAGTTTTTCACATCTCAGAAACAAACTAATGAACAAAATGCTCAAACATTTAGAAATCAACAAGCTTCTATTCAAAATCTGGAACAAGAAGTAAGTAACCTAGCAAGGTTAATAGGTGAAAGAAAACCGGGAAGTCTACTTAGTGATACAAATGCTAACCCCCGGAATGAAACAGCTAAAGCCATTACCACAAGAAGTGGTACAACACTTAAACCACCTGAAATACCTGTAACTTCTGATGAAGCTATTCCTACTCCACAAGAACCCCAACCTGATCAAGATAAGGAAAAAGAACTGGTAGTTGAAAAGGTTAATGAAGATAACACAGCTAAGGATAAACCTTATGTTAAACCATACCAACCACCGCTTCCTTACCCGAGTAAAATGAAGAAAGAGAAACTTGAAGCCGAGCAATCCAAATTCTTGGATATGTTTAAACAGATAAATGTAAATCTTCCTTTCATTGATGTGATTTCAGGAATGCCTAGATACGCTAAATTCTTGAAAGATCTGATCACGAATAGAAAGAAAATGGAAGAACTCTCGGCTGTTACTATGAATGCTAATTGTTCAGCAGTGCTGTTGAATAAGATACCAGAAAAACTATCTGATCCAGGAAGTTTCACAATTCCATGTTTTCTGGGTAGTCTTAGTTCAATAGAAGCATTGGCAGATTTAGGTGCTAGTATAAATCTAATGCCATATTCACTATACGCAAAACTAGACCTTGAAGAATTGAAACCAACCAGAATAAGCATACAACTAGCCGATAGATCAATAAAATATCCTAAAGGGATAATGGAGAACATGCTAGTTAAAGTTGGTACTTTAGTATTTCCAGTAGATTTTGTTGTTCTGGACATGGAAGAAGATTCTCAAGTTCCTCTCATATTAGGAAGACCATTCTTAAACACGGCTAAAGCAATGATAGACGTGTTCGGTAAGAAATTGACCCTAAGTATAGAGGATGAGAGTGTTACCTTTTCAGTTGATAGAGCAATGCAACAACCGCAATCTGCAGATGATACATGTTATTATATTCAAACTATAGATGCACATGCAGAATTATTAGAAGAATTTCCAGAATTACAAGGAACAGGAGAATGTTCTTTAGGAGAAGGTAATGAACCAATTGATGAAGCTGAGATGTTAGCTACACTTATAGCTAATGGATATGAACCAACAACAGAAGAAATTCAAATGCTAAAAGAAGAAGACAGATATCGATATAAATCATCGATAGAAGAACCACTGAAATTAGAGTTAAAGCCACTTCCAAACCATTTGGAATACGCTTATTTACATGGTGAATCTGAATTACCTGTAATAATATCGTCTTCTCTTACTAAAAATGAGAAATCACAACTCATTTCTGTGTTGAAAGCTCATAAACCAGCCATTGCATGGAAGATTCATGATATTAAAGGAATAAGTCCTTCGTATTGCACACATAAAATCCTTATGGAAGAAGGTCATAAAACGTATGTGCAACGCGAACGAAGACTAAATCCTAATATGCAAGATGTAGTTAAGAAAGAGATTATTAAACTGCTAGATGCAGGTCTAATTTATCCAATTTCTGATAGTCCATAGGTAAGCCCAGTTCATTGCGTGCCTAAGAAGGGTGGCATGACTGTCATTACAAATGAGAAAAATGAGCTTATTCCTACTAGGACTGTAACAGGATGGCGTGTATGTATTGATTATAGAAAATTAAATGACGCCACTAGAAAAGATCACTTTCCCTTACCTTTCATAGATCAAATGTTGGAAAGATTAGCCGGAAATAGTTACTATTGTTTCCTATATGGATTTTCCGGATATTTTCAAATTCCAATAGCACCCGAAGACCAAGAGAAAACCACATTCACGTGCCCTTATGGTACATTTGCTTACAAACGCATGCCATTTGGACTTTGTAACGCCCCTGCAACCTTTCAAAGGTGTATGATGGCGATTTTTCACGACATGATAGAAGAATGCATGGAAGTTTTCATGGATGACTTTTCAGTCTTCGGTGATACATTTGAAACATGTCTAGCTAATCTGGAACGAATGCTCATTAGATGCGAACAGTCAAATCTAGTACTTAATTGGGAGAAATGTCATTTCATGGTTAAAGAAGGCATTGTTCTTGGTCATAAAATTTCAAAAGAAGGAATTGAAGTGGATAGAGCTAAAGTAGATGTAATTGCTAAACTTCCACATCCCACCAATGTTAGAGGAGTTAGGAGTTTTCTAGGGCATGCCGGTTTTTACCGACGTTTCATAAAAGATTTTTCTAAAATTGCCACTCCTATGAATAAACTCCTAGAAAAGGATGCTCCATTCATCTTTTCAGATGAGTGTATCAAATCTTTTAATATTCTTAAAGAGAAACTAACTAATGCGCCGATCATGATAACACCAAATTGGAATCTACCATTTGAACTAATGTGCGATGCAAGTGATTTTGCAATGGGAGCCGTTTTAGGACAAAGGATTGAAAAACGATTTCAACCTATATATTATGCTAGTAAGACGTTACAAGGAGCACAAACGAACTATACAACTACTGAAAAAGAACTCCTTGCTATTGTCTTTGCTTTTGACAAATTTCGATCATATCTCGTTCTAGCAAAAACGGTGGTCTATACCGACCATTCTGCTCTTAGATACCTATTTTCAAAACAAGATGCTAAACCAAGATTAATCCGTTGGATCTTACTCTTACAAGAGTTTGATATTGAAATCCGAGATAAAAGAGGAGCAGAAAATCTCGCCGCTGATCATCTTTCTCCTCTTGAAAATCCCGAATTAGAAGTTCTAAATGAATCGGCCATACAAGACAACTTTCCTGATGAATATCTATTGAAGATAGATTATAAAGAAATTCCATGGTTTGCAGACTATGCAAACTACTTAGTTTGTGGATTCATTGAAAAAGGATTATCGTACCAAAGACGAAAGAAATTCTTCAGTGATATAAAACACTATTTTTGGGAAGATCCACATCTGTTTAAAAGTTGTCCCGATGGAATAATACGCCGATGTGTATTTGGAGATGAAGCTAGTAAAATATTAAACCATTGTCACACAGGACCAACAGGAGGGCATTATGGGCCTCAACTAACAACAAGAAAAGTTTATGATGCTGGATTCTATTGGCCTACAATTTACAAAGACGCACACCTTCTTTGCAAATCCTGTGATGCTTGCCAAAGGGCCGGAAAAATAAGTCAACGTGATGAAATGCCACAAAATGTCATCCAAGTATGTGAAGTATTTGACATTTGGGGTATTGACTTTATGGGTTCATTTCCAAAATCTCATAATAATCTCTATATTCCCGTAGCCATTGATTATGTATCTAAATGGGCGGAAGCACAAGCTCTTCCAACTAACGATGCACGAGTTGTAGTCAACTTTTTAAAACGTCTTTTTGCAAGGTTTGGAACACTGAAAGCTTTAATAAGTGATCGGGGTACTCATTTTTGTAATAATCAACTTGAGAAAGTTCTTAAAAGATATGGAGTAACTCATAAAATCTCCACCGCATATCATCCACAAACAAGTGGACAAGTTGAAAATACCAACCGAGCTTTAAAACGTATTCTAGAGAAAACCGTAGGATCAAATCCGAAGGAATGGTCCATTAAATTGGAGGATGCACTCTGGGCTTTTAGAACAGCCTACAAAACTCCAATTGGAACCACACCTTTTAGACTTGTTTATGGAAAAGCATGTCATCTTCCAGTAGAAATTGAACACAAAGCATTTTGGGCTTTGAAGACATGTAATCTTGATTTACATGAAGCCGGACGTCTACGATTAAGTCAACTAAACGAATTAGAAGAATTAAGACATGAAGCATACGATAATTCGTTAATCTATAAAGAAAGAACGAAGAAATGGCATGATAAAAGAATCAGAAGTTCAAAAGAATTTAAAGAAGGAGATAGAGTTCTTCTTTTCAATTCACGATTCAAGCTATTTCCTGGAAAATTGAAATCAAGATGGTCTGGACCATTCATAGTCAAAAGAGTTTTCCCATACGGAACAGTAGAATTGATAAATTCAAATGGGATTGAATTTAAAGTTAATGGTCACAGAGTTAAACATTACATACATGGTCTGATGGAAGTTGACAACGAAGTTAATCACAATTTCGACACCACAGCTAACTAAGTGTGGGGAGAATCAAGTCTTTAAAGGATAATATGTATTTCTGTTAGAGTTAGATTGTCTGTTTTCGTGTAGTTCTCGAAAATGGAACCCGAATGGTCTTTCCCTAGCAGACCCTAAAGAACTAGTCTTCTCCCCCCATTCTGAATTTTTATTTTTTTAGGAAATGAAGACTGCCTGTGAACTAAACCATGGTCTAATGCTACACGCTTTGATCACTAAACGTAATAATGACACACTTCCGAGTGAAATAGTATCAGTAATCAGAGAAAGATTGGACGGAGTTAGAAAAGAATCCAGATGCGAAGATAATAAGTTACAATTTGGTAAAGGAAAATCAAAATCCGCAGCGAAAAGAAGAGCACGGCACCTAGAAAGATGTCACAAATGCGGAAAATGGTCACATGGAGGTAAATGTTCAAATAATCAAACCTATTCAAATACCGAATTTGTTACTTTATGCAGAGACGGACCGTTCGTATGTTTAGAAGAAAAAACACTGAATGCTCGAGGTTACGCCTATGTAGCCATGGAAAACCAATTAAATCGACTATCTTATGAATGGGATAGATCATATAACTAAGAAATCTATTTCACAGGTAAGTCTGTACAGTCTTTATTTTATTATTTTTATTTTTAACCTTTTGATAATAAACGCTAATTTGTTCGCTATAAAGTATTAAATTGGTATTGAATAAAATTAGGTTTGGCGACCGAAATTATTGATATTATTCAAAAATTTATTACATCACTGCGAAATTTAACGTTTATTCTTAAGGTATAAATATCTTTAAACAATCAACCCAAAATATTTCAAAAATTCGTCATGAGTTAAATTAGGTCTTGGAACCGAAATTACTTTACCGAAAATAGGGGCGCATATTTTTGATAATATTTGATTGATTAAAGTGGGATAAAAAGCCAAAAAGATTTTTAATTTTATTTTTACCATGTTTTTAAAATTAATATATAAATCTTAAATTAATATTGTAAACTTTGTAAAAACAATATATTTAAAATTGTAAATATTTGAAAATTTTATATAAGTTTGGTGTGAATTTATAATATGAATTTTTAAATTAAGTTTGGTGTGAATCTTTAATTTTTAAAAATATGAATTTTTAATTTTATGCATTTCAAATTTTAAAGTTTGGTGTGAATTTTTAATATTAATTTTGAATTTTATATTTAAATTGTGTGAATTTAAAAACAAAAATTTACTTTATCTCATTAAGTTAAAAATATGATTTTTAAAATTCGTCGTAAGTTGAAGACTATGTCTTTGAACCGAAATTGTTTTACCCAAGGGAGGGACGAGAACTTTTATTATCATTATTTTTAATCTTATTGAATTAAAGTATGCCAAAAACATAAAAAAAACCAAAAATCTTAGCTTTTAAAACAATAGCTACAAAAAGACAAATTTTAAAATTTTGTCAAGGGACGGACTAGGACATCGATCCGAAACGACCTCGTCCTAAATAACAAGGGAAACAAAATTTTAAAATTAATTACTTAATTGTTTTAATTAGTATAAGATATAAAAAAAAAAAAATAACAAACTCCGCGACTCGCGGAGTTTCAAGGTTTAAACCCCGCGACTCGCGGGAGGACCAAAATACAGAAAAAAATAAAAGCTAAACGAACAGCTCAGTCCACACACCACAAAACCAAATACTGCGAAAATAAAACCCGAAAATACACGAGAAAACACCCCCAAAATCACAATTTTTAACCGTTAATCATCAAATCTTTTACTAAAATCATGTTGAGAAGGATGCTATCAAGGAATTACTCAAGAAAAACGGTAAATTTCTACACCTAAACACCATTTAATCCGAAAATTAGTGTTCTTGAGCAATTTTTTCCCCAATTTGATTTTGATGCTTTTTAGTGTAATTATGCTTAAATTGTTTATGTATTATGCTTGCATAACCTAGATTGATGCTATTTAACATGATTAGAAGCCTTAAACTTCAAATTTTGAGTAATCTAGGGTTTGTGTTCTTGAGCAATTTGGGGCTTTTTGATATAAACAGGTTATGGCCGATTTTTGTCATGAATTGTTGCTAAATTAAGTAGTGTAACATGTTTAGGTAGTTAAATGATACAAACTTTGAGCCTAAACATGATTTTGAGAATTAAAGTGGACTTTTTCAAGTCTAAAATTCATGAACTTGATTTTTGAGAGATAATGCCATTTGAAACTTGTTTAATTGCTAGTAATGATTATTTTGACATGTTATTTGAGTTGATTGCTTATGAACTTGGCGAACATTTTCGTATATGCTTATTTGAAAAAGTGTAGATTTGATAAAAATGTGAAAATGAGCTTAAGTTTGATATAAATTGATCATGTCATTGTAATTATTTTGATTGATGATTTTGCTGACACTAATGCATATTTGGATGCACAAAAATTGTGTTTGATGTGTTTTGCAGACTGAAAGGGGTGAATCTTCATCCCAAGCTCGCAATGCTCCTGCTGAGAATGCGGAACAACAGGAGGTGGATAACTACTACAAACAAGATATACCTCATCCAGTCATGACATTTTCTGATATGCACTTGGAAGATTTGCATCCGAACCTGAGATTTGACAGACTTTGGATAGATTATCCAAAATACCAAAGGGGTTTGCATACTCTTCATTCTAAAGTTGTTGAGGTACCTAGGGTCATAGAATGGAGACCATTAGAAGCTGTAGAATTGGCCGGGCCAATTAGGGAATTACTTGCATAGAGGTATGGTAATTCTACTTTTAACGACTGGGTACGTTTATTCACCATGCGTAGACCTGTATATAAAGTATGGTGTGAAGAATTGTTGTGTAGTATAGAATTAAATGATCGGGTAGCTAGTTTAACCGATCGATCTTTTATTAGATTTTTGTTAGGAGGTTCGATGCGCCACATGTCTTTACTAGACATGGCTCAGGCTTTACGTATATATACGCCTGAGGAGTTAGCATCTGCCGATTGTAGAGGGTTGATACTAAATGGTAGAAAGATAGATGAAAATTTTGATACACATGGTGTATGGAGTCAAATGACAAGCCATCACCGATTCAAAGGGGGAAATTACTCTTATTTGGATATAGATAGAGCTGAATTAAGAGTGATTCATAGGTTTTTAGCTAATTCGATTACACAAAGAGGTAAGAACAAGGAAAAGGTAAATGAACAGGATTTGTTTTACCATATGTGTATTCGAGACCCACAAAGCACTGTAAGTATACCTTATTGTGTAGGTTATTATTTATCAGCTATGGTTAGGGGGATGAGACCGCATAGCATAATAGGAGGTGGTATTTCTATTACTTTGATTGCTGAATATCTCGGTGTGGATATAAGTCGGGGGGGATTATTAGTAGAAGAACCAGAACCCCGCGATACAATAGGTTTAAATGTATACCATGGTGCGAAAGTTTTGAAGAGGCGAAATAACGCTGCAGTACAATACCATGGTAGACATCCACAGGTTGAGAGAAACCAACAGCAAGGTAATGTAGGAGGGGGAAATGAAATGCAAGAAATGCAAAGGTTTATAGCTTCACAGGAGTACGAAAATGCTAGACAGAGAGCATTTGAAGATTGACAAGTTCATCAAAACCAAATCATAGCTCATTGCCAACATATAGGTAGAAACTATATTCCTACTCCAAAACCCATATTCCCTCCCTGGTCTATAGAGATGCAACCACCGTATCCTACGTATAACCCAGCCGAAGCATTTTATAGCACCTATGGTTATGCATGGAACCCCTATTGGTATCAGTATCATCCCTAGTCTACTTAGTTTTATTTATTTTGTAATTTGTAATGTTGATACGTTTAATAATTATGTTAATATTGTAATAGTTTTTATAATTTTCTAACTTTTATTCTTAGATTTTAATAATTTTTGAATGTGGGGTAATATACCAAACTTCAAAAATATGTATATATATTTGCAGTTTATCTTATGTACACAACATGGTAAAACAACGCATTTTCAAAAACTGGCATTAAGTTCAGCAAAAGCAACTAATTTTGACGACAAGATGCAAAATATATGTGAAATAACAACAAGACGGAATGAACAAATGATGTGCACCATTTATCATTCAGCAAACAAACGCCAATATGTTTGGAAACTTTGGTAAAATTTAATCATTTTCACACAAATCACCCTCAATAATTTAAATTGTTACTGATTTCTTGCAAATGAGGGCATTGCAAGATCTTAAGTGTGGGAAGGGGTTAAATTCTTTCGGATTTTAAAATTTTTACTTTATACACTTGGTTACCATTAGAAATACTAGTAAAGTAGTAGTTGTATTAGAATCTAGTGCTCTCTGATAATAAAGAACAGCCCTAGTCTTATATACTGACTACCCAATTCTAGTAAAATTTTTCAAAATTTTCAATTAAATGAACTCAAAATCATGTTTATACGTATTTATGAACGATAAAACTAGGTTTTAACACCGAAATTATTGTAACCTCGGAAAGGACATAAATTGAGAAACAAACCAAAATGTTAAAATTCATTTAAAATGGAATAGAGGACAATAAAAAGAAAAATAAAAGCCAAGTGTGGGAAAATTCTCCAAGTTATTCAAAACATATATCACATATTTTTGTACAAATAACTGAAAATACTTTTGCTTTGGACTAAACTAAAAAGTTTTACCTGATTTACTGTAAGAAAGATGGATCTACACGATGAATCAATTCCATCATTAAAAGGAAGTAAAGTCTTCCGAAAAAGACACGCGCTTCTTGATTTAGGTCAAGAAGTTGTCTTTCAGACCAGCTGTAGGTTGACGAAAAATCTAGAAAAGTCATCACTAAAATCAGCAGGAAATCCACGGACCTCAGCATTAAACAGGGTCGCTAAGTGGTCAGATTTATCCTAACCATGAGAAGGATTTATCTCGTAAAATGGGGGGCACCATGCAAATTAGCTGGATAAGACTAATGAATCAGATTCCCAGAAAGGATAATCTCCTTAAAAGATTAAAAATCAGCTTTTAAGCCTGATATTACTCAATCCTAGAGATTGACTTTAAAGATTGAGAATTCAAACTCATGGAATTCAATGATATCTAAACTCGAGCTTGAACGAGAAAATATTTTGATAAAATTATAAATCGATTTGTTTTCTGAAAACCCATTTTCAATGTGTTCATTACCATTGAACGTAAAATCCTAGGAATTCACCTGGAATTCATTAGGTCACCTGAACCAATTCGGGTGTCAACCGTAAGAACGGTGGTTGCATAGCATGGTCAAGGACAGGACCTTGTGCCAGACTGAAAAATTATAAGGGTGAGCTTTACTATTGCTCCTACTAAGGATAGTAATTGCGTCCGACACGTTATAGACCATAATTAAAAGCATGTCAGGGGACATTGCCTTAACAGTTGCTTGTTCAACGCTTTCCTTTACAACCGGACGGTAGTTTACCGAAAGGTAATATACGGGACAAGTAAACTGGACGTGTTGCTTTCCAAATACAAGGTTAGCAAGTGGGTGACACAAAACCGCAAGTTTTGAGCTAAAATTTTCAAATCTGAAACCCACCAAACCCACAAAAATATTTTACAAACACCGGTAAAGGGTTATTCCGGAAAACTTATCTAGGGTAAAAACTAGATTTAATTTTCAAAAGATCAAATGTTTTCATAAAGATCCAATTTCCTTAATGGATCTAAATTTTTATAGTCATGTGGGACTGTAAACCATATCGTTACTACCATTGTTTATACCGCCGTATAGAAATCACTGATGTACAAAGTGTGAAGAATAAAGAAGTGATTCTAGTATTTCAAGACGATATTGCTTGAGGACAAGCAACGCTCAAGTGTGGGAATATTTGATAATGTTAAAAATGAACATATATTTCATAGCATTATTCCTCAAGAAAGACAAGCTTTTAGTTGCAATTGTTCTATTTACAAGTGATATTCGTTTAAATAATAAAAGGTGAAGACAAAAGACAGATTCGATGAATTGAAGACGCAAACGACCAAAAAGCTCAAAAGTACAAAAGACAATCAAAGAGGTTCCAATTATTGATAAGAAACGTCTCGAAATTACAAGAGTACAAGATTCAAAACGCAAAGTACAAGATATTAAATTGTACGCAAGGACATTCGAAAATCCGAAACCGGGACCAGAGTCAACTCTCAACGCTCGACGCAACGGACTAAAAATTACAAGTTAACTATGTATATAAATATAATATAATATATAATTAATTATATAAATTATATATATATTATATTTATATAATAAACCGTCGGTAAACAAAGAGCCAAAATGGAGTGAGCTGTATTTACAAACTCCGCGACTCGCGAAGTTTGATGGCAAAAAGGGCCGCGAGTCGCGGATCCCCAAATTCTGAAACTCCCTATAAAAGCAAACGAATTCTGATCGCAAAAAAAAAACAACATATATATCCATCCTCTCTATATCTATACGTAAATATTTATATTTATATTTTAATTTTAATTTTAATTTTAATTTTAATCCTAATAATAAGGGTATGTTAGCGAATATTGTAAGGGTGTAAGTCAAAATTCTGTCCGTGTAATGCTACGCTATTTTTAATCATTGTAAGTTATGTTCAACTTTTTTAATTTAATGTCTCGTAGCTAAGTTATTATTATGCTTATTTAAAACGAAGTAATCATGATGTTGGGCTAATTACTAAAATTGGGTAATTGGGCTTTGTACCATAATTGGGGTTTGGACAAAAGAACGACACTTGTGGAAATTAGACTATGGGATATTAATGGGCTTTATATTTGTTTAACTAAATGATAGTTTGTTAATGTTAATATAAAGATTTACAATTGGGCGTCCCTATAAATTACCATATACACTCGATCGGACACGATGGGCGGGGTATTTATATGTACGAATAATCGTTCATTTAACCGGACACGAGAATGGATTAATAGCCACTAGAATAATTAAAACAGGGGTAAAATTTTGTACAAGGACACTTGGTATAATTGATAACAAAATATTAAAACCTTGGGTTATACTCAGTCGACATCCTGGTGTAATTATTAAACAAAGTATTAAAATCTTGTTACAGTTTAAGTCCCCAATTAGTTGGAATATTTAACTTCGGGTATAAGGATAATTTGACGAGGACACTCGCACTTTATATTTATGACTGATGGACTGTTATGGACAAAAACCAGACGGACATATTAAATAATCCAGGACAAAGGACAATTAACCCATGGGAATAAACTAAAAATCAACACGTCAAACATCATGATTACGGAAGTTTAAATAAGCATAATTCTTTTATTTCATATTTAATTTCCTTTATTTTATATTTAATTGCACTTCTAATTATAGCACTTTTATTTGTTGTTATTATATTTAATTGCACTTTTAATTATCGTACTTTTTAATTATCGTAAGTTTATTTTATCGCACTTTTATTATTTGCAATTTTATTATCGTTATTTACTTTACGCTTTAAATTAAGTCTTGTATTTATTTATTATTTTACATTTGGTTTTAACTGCGACTAAAGTTTTAAAAATCGACAAACCGGTCATTAAACGGTAAAAACCCCCCTTTATAATAATAATATTACTTATATATATATATATATATATATATATATATATATATATATATATATATATATATATTTGTATTTTTATAAAAGTAAACTAATATAGCGTTAAGCTTTGTTTAAAGATTTTCCCTGTGGAACGAACCGGACTTACTAAAAACTACACTACTGTACAATTAGGTACACTGCCTATAAGTGTTGTAGCAAGGTTTAAGTATATCCATTCTCTAAATAAATAAATATCTTGTGTAAAATTGTATCGTATTTAATAGTATTTTCCTGCTAAAATTAATAGTATTTTATACCACTCTGCTCAAACATCAATATGTATTTTATCAATTTTAAAAGATTTATATACATAAAACAATATAAGTATATTTACAAAAGATAGCTATATTTGAATCCTCGTTCCATTTTATCAAGATTTTTATACGTATATCTAGGGTATATGTACCCGTATCATACCCAGCTTCTATACGTATTTACTATTGGTATATACACATCACAATCACTTTATTAGCAGCCATGAGTCAGCCAATTTTGGATCTTAGCATGAATGATTAATTAATTTGGCATATTACAAGACTTTTGCACAATATTACAAATTTATACATCTTTTCACCACCATTTATACTCCATTCCATTTTCATTTTTACTACACATTTTCTCTAACCAAAAACACACTCTTAGGAACCTTAAGTGTTCTTCAAAATCTCAGCAAATAACCATGAAGATCTAGCTTCAAAAACAAGCCTTAATCATCATAATAAATTCCTTACAAGAAAACTTCAATAATCCTTCCAAAAATACAAGTTTATTTCCAACCTTTTGATCCAACTCCACCACTCTTTTGGTTCTAAGATTTTTCTCATCTTTTACATTAACTTTGTCCAAGTAACTTGAGGTAGTAACCTTGTTCATAACCTTATTCGATTCATATTTATATAGCTATCTTATTTTGTGGTATAAAATTTTAACAACAAGAACATAGTTTGAATGATTTCAAACTTGTTCGCAAACTAAATAGATCCTTCTAACTTGACTTTTAAAACACTTCAAGACCTGTAATATATCATAATGATATGCTAAATTAACAAGATATAACTTGGTTTTACAAAGAACACCTTAAAAACTGAATCTACGTCGTCGGAGTGCAACCGGGGGCTGTTTTGGGTTGGATAATTAAAAATCATCTTAAGCTTTGAATTGGAAGTTCATATTCTGGAAAAATTATATTTCTTATGAATATGTTAACACATAAAAATTTCATGGTTTAACTCAAAGTGTAAGTATTTTTAGAAAAATGATCATTAAATGTTGTTTTTATGATGGAAAATGATCACTTTCATAAGTTTCACCAAAGTTTGACCTATAACCTATGATTTCGAATACAACCTAAGGTATTTTCAGTTCATATTCTTAAAATTTGACTCGATCCAAGGAAGTGGCAAGTTGAACCAACAAAAACGGAGTTGCAATGAAGAAACTACGACTAAAACAAGATCGGGTATTCGAAGCTAGTTTAGCTACGAAAATATTTGGAGAAAAATTAAATTAATCATATATTTCTAATTAATATGATATTTCATATATATTTACTTATGATTTGATTTTATATATTTCAGGACCACCCGTAAACAACACGAGAAGATTAATCATAAGACCTCATGATTGTACGCAACACGTCATTTGACAATACGGTACTTTATTTACGCAACACGTCATTTGACAACATGGTACCATGGGTCAAGATTAATTCTAATCAATACGAATACGATGGTGTCTTTATTTATTTTATTTAAGCAACTAATTGTGGACCACTAACATCGGACTGCTAACTACGGACTAAGAAAATATTAAAAGTATTAAAAGTATATAAATATATATATATATATATATATATATTATATATATATATATATATATGTGTGTGTGTGTGTGTGTGTGTGTGTGTGTGTGTGTAACGATTACTTAAAAAGAAAATATGTTGATATATTATATATATGGTTAGGTTCGTGATATCTATCGGAGACCAAGTCGTGATAAATACCTTCAAGGCAAAAGTGAGTATATAGTCCCACTTTTAAACTCTAAATATTTCGGGATGAGAATACATGCATTTTATGATTTACGTTATGGACACAAGTGATTAAAAATATATATTCTACGTTGAGTTGTACCACTGGCATACTTCCCTGTAACTTGGTAACTATTATTTACATGAGGTATTGTAAACGCGAATCCTATTGATAGATCTATCGGGCCTGACAACCCCAACCGGACTGGACGACCAGTATTCAACGGTTGCACAGTACTTCGTTTCGGTAACTACACTTGGTACGGTGTAGTAAGATTTCATAATAAAGGGAATATGCGACGTTGATTAAATGTTAAGTATGGTTATCAAGTGCTCAACAACTTAGAATATTTTTATTAAAACGTTTATACATGAAATCTTGTGGTCTATATTTATAACGCTGCCGGCATTAAACCTATATCTCACCAACTTTATGTTGACGTTTTAAGCATGTTTATTCTCAGGTGATAACTAAAAGCTTCCGCTGCAACATGTTGAATTTAAGCAAGATCTTGAGTATGCATATTTGTGTCAAAAATAAAACTGCATATCGGAGGATTTGTAATGTAAAATATGTTGGAGGTCGTATTGTTATTATCACATGTAAAGTTTGTAAGTCTAAGATTATCGCTAAACGATAATCATTATTAAGTTGTTTAAACCATGTATTTGTAATAAAAGCTATGGTTTGTATTGTAAAAACGAATGCAGTTTTTGAAAAATGTCGCATATAGAGGTCAATACCTCGCGATGAAATCATATGTTATTGTATTCGTCCTTATGGTTAAGGTCGGGTTATGTCAATTTAATTAGCCCAATTATAAGTAACTAGTGACCCATTAATAAGTAAGACAAATGCCCATTTATTAGAGGGAACATGCTAGCATTTTTGTCAAGTATTATCCTTAATGTTGCATGGGATCCTAACATAAGCACCAACTTTAGATAACCATTAACCAAAAAGCAAAAGTTTGTCTCCCTTGTCCCCCCTCCAAAATCACGGCCAACTCACCCCTCCCACACCCTCATTCACCTATAAATACAAGCCTTATTCCATCCATTTTACACTTGCTTTCATTTGTAATTCACACACACTCACTCTCTAATTCTTTCTCTAAGTTCGTTCTCTCTCTAAAAAGTGTAAGTATTGATTTTTTTTCTTCTTCTTCCTCTCTCTCTCACGAATTCATCATCATCATCATCATCGTGGGTCTAGCTTTTTAGCTTTTGATCTTGATTACATCTTGTAGATTCAAACATGGATTTGAATCTTCAAGAACATGGAAGATTCAAGCTTTCTAGCTTTGAATCTTCACCTACTTTGTAGATCTATATCTTTTAACTTTAATCTTGCTATTTTGTTATAAAGATTCAAACTTGTGTTTGTAATCTTCATGTAACTTAAAGATCCAAGCTTTATGCTTCAAGATCTTTAAGAACAACCAAGATGCAAGCTTTCTAGCTTGAATCTTCATATATTTTGATGGATCTAAGTTTTCTAACTTATGATCTCATTACTTTGTTATAAAGATCAAAACTTGTGTTTATGGTCTTTCATATAGCTTAAAGATCTAAGCTTTATGCTTCAAGTTCTTCAAGAACACTAAAGGTTCAAGCTTTCTAGCTTTGTGACCTTATAACTTGTGTGAAAAGGATCCAAGCTTTCTAGCTTAGGGTTCCATCACTTTATTTGACTTAGATTATGTTCACACTTGCTTGATTGAAGTAAAGTTTGTAGCTTTAGTTATAAATGTAACTTGGAATTATGTTAAGACTAAGGATATGATGTTACCTTGGTTCATCATCCATCTAAGACTCTTAAATGAGTTGTGTTCTTACTTAGTCTTAACATATTGTGTGTTGATGGTAGAATCTTGGTCAAGGTGATGCTAACCCATCAACGAGTTGTACACTTGAAGCTACAAGCATCAAGGATGAGAATCGTGATGAGCATCAAGCACTAAGAACCCCACCGGAGCACCTTGCTTACTGTTTTCGGGATCTGATCAGACCACCTAGGCTACTGGAAAGGATAATTTGACGAGGACACTTGGTATAATTATAGTTTAAGTCCCCTATTAGTTGGAATATTTGACTTCGGATATAAGGATAATTTGACGAGGACACTCGCACTTTATATTTATAACTGATGGACTGTTATGGACTAAAACCAGACGGACATATTGAAAAATCCAGGACAAAGGACAATTAACCCATGGTAATAAACTAAAATCAACACGTCAAACATCATGATTACGGAAATTTAAATAAGCATAATTTATATATTTCATATTTAATTGCACTTTTAATTATCGCACTTTAATTTATTGTCATTTATCGTACCTTTTAATTATCGCAATTTTATTTTATCGCACTTTCATTATCGTTATTTACTTTATGCTTTAAATTAAGTTATTTTTAATATTTTACATTAGGTTTTAACTGCGACTTAAATTTTAAAATCGACAAACCGGCCATTAAACGGTAAAAACCCCCTTTTTATAATAATAATATTTCTTATATATTTTTGTATTTTTACAATTATAGTTTTTAAAAATATAGCTTTAAGCTTGTTTAAAAGATCCCTGTGGAACGAACCGGACTTACTAAAAACTACACTACTGTACGATTAGGTACACTGCCTATAAGTGTTGTAGCAAGGTTTAGGTATATCCACTCTATAAATAAATAAATAACTTGTGTAAAATTGTATCGTATTTAATAGTATTTCCTTGTAAAAATTAATAGTATTTTATACCCCTTCGCTTTAACATCAAGTATTTTTGGCGCCGCTGCCGGGGACTTCTTGCTTAAATGCTGGAAGCAAAACGCTATATATATAAAAAAAAAATTTTTATTAAGTTCTTTGTATAAAAAAATATACGTTTTAATATTAAAAATTCAAAAATATGAAAAGAAAAACAAATTTTATATATTTTTAAGAGATTGTTAAATATATAAGTTTTATAAAGTTTCTTTATTTTTATTTATTTTAGTTTATAAAAATATAAGTTTTATATAAATATTTTTATATAAATATATAAAACAGAAAAAAATATATATATAAGAACTCGGCCCGATCACTGTTGAAGCCCAATATCCTGGCCCGAAAATCTACCCTATGCGACCGCATGGAAATTTAACTATCAAACCATGCGATCGCATGGCTTGATTTGACTTGTCTGATACCTCAGGGGACCAGATTGTGGAGTAATAATAATTATTATTATTATTTAACTAAAACCCTAATTAGGGTTATATTTAATATTTATTTGTTTTAGTTTATTTATAATTTGTATTTTAAGTTTAATTAGTTTTTATTAATATATAAAATTAATACTTTTATAAAATAAATAATATAAAAATAATATTTTTATAAAATTGTACTTTTTACAACTTTAAGTTTATTTTTATATTTTGTATCTTTTTATTCGTTTTAGCGTAATATTTGTATTTTTCACTCGTATTTACTTTTAAGTCATAGTTTTTGCCATAGTTATTTTTATTTCAAGATTTTTAGGCTTTGCCGTAAAATCTCTTAAGTGCTTTTTCTTTAGACTAAGATTTAGGTGCTTTAGAATTTTGCGACGCCGTTTTTATATTTTAGTACTTTTTAAGTTATTTCCATTTGGGATATTATTTCTTTTAAGCTTTAATATTTTTAGACGCAACTTTTAATTTTTAGTTTTTAGACTTTTAAGTTTCAACGCGCTACGTTTTTTTATTATTTTTCGACTATTTATTTTTTTCGACGTTTTTCGACGCGCTATTTTTCTTTCTTATTTTCCGCCACTCTAGTTTTTAGAATATAGAATTTTCTATTTCTTCTCTAAATTTCTTTAAATTTCAACGAAAAAATTATTTTAAGTGGTTAAATTGATAGACATCCTAAATTTTCTGCTTCGTAGTAATAGTTGGATTTGTTAGTGGCTGAGTTGTGAGCTTCCGATTTAAAGGGTTCTGGCTCCCTGCTGCATCTATTGGCTATTCGAAACATGGGCAAAAGCAGAAAAGTCTATTAATTTGATAACTTATATAATTTTTATTTTTATAACTAATAGGATATTCAGTGAATGCACCGAGCAAAACGTTCACCACCTTTTGTACGTTCACCACCTGTAACTCGATCAAGACATCTAGCCAATATTGTCGCCGTTGATTTTTCTTTAGAATCGTCATCCAGTCAACCAAGTACTCCAATTCAAATTTCCGATAATCCATTTTTTGAACCCGACCTCACAATTGAGAATCCGGAGGATATTCAGGGACAATTCAGAGATCCTGAACCATTAATCTTTCCTCTGGAACCACCAATCATTCAAACGGAGATTGTCGAGGAAACAACCATTAAATCAGTATCCTATAGTGATTCAGATTCAACAAATTCAATCATGGAAAATATGGAACCTCTAAGTATGGAAGACCGAATGCGAGCTAAATGCACTGCCAAGGTCACACAATTACTCAACCAAACATTAATGCGCCAGATTATGAAATCAAAGGACAAATTCTACACATGGTAACTAATCAATGCCAATTTAGTGGTGCACCGAAGGAAGATCCAAATGAACATCTTCGTACCTTTAATAGGATCTGTACACTATTTAAAATCCGAGAAGTGGAGGATGAACAGATATATCTCATGTTATTTCCCTGGACTTTAAAGGGAGAAGCCAAAGATTGGTTAGAATCGTTACCTGAAGGGACGATTGATACATGGGACGTTTTAGTTGAAAATTTTCTTAAACAATTCTTTCCAACATCTAAAGTCGTAAGACTTCAAGGAGAAATTGTTACGTTCACGCAAAAGCCAAATGAAACTCTATATGAGGCGTGGACAAGATTTGGAAAGTTATTGAGAGGATGTCCGCAACATGGTTTAGACACTTGTCAAATAGTACAAATATTCTACCAAGGATGCGACATCACTACAAGAAAAGACATAGATATAGCAGCTGGTGGTTCCATTATGAAGAAAACCGCAACTGACGCTTATAAAATTATTGATAACACTGCTTCCCACTCACATGAGTGGCATCAAGAAAAAGATATCGTTAGATTATCTAAAGCAGCTAGAGCCGATTCTAGCCATGACTTTGATTCCATTTTTGCAAAGATAGATGCTATCGAGAGACGAATGGAAAAGATGACTAAAGATATCCACTCAATACGAATTAGTTGTGAGCAGTGTGGAGGACCACATTTGACAAAAGATTGTCTCAGTATTGAACTAACAATGGAACAAAGAGAGAATGTTTCATACATGAACCAAAGGCCTGGAAATAATTATCAGAATAATTATCAACCGCCAAGACCAATCTACAATCAAAATCAGAACTATAACCGAAATGTTCCATACAACAACCAACAAGGTCCAAGCAATCAACAAGTATCCAATAATACCTACAATCAGCAAAGATCTATTTTTCAAAACAAACCACCACAAACCGATGATAAAAAGCCAAATTTAGAAGATATGATGTCAAAGCTAGTTGAATCTCAAACACAGTTTTTCACATCTCAGAAACAAACCAATGAACAAAATTCTCAAGCATTTAGAAATCAACAAGCTTCTATTCAAAATTTGGAACAAGAAGTGAGCAACCTAGCAAGGTTGATAGGTGAAAGAAAACCGGGAAGTCTACCTAGCGATACAAATGCTAACCCCCGGAATGAAACAGCTAAAGCCATTACCACAAGAAGTGGTATTACACTTAAACCACCAGAAATGCCTGTAATCTCTGATGAAGCTATTCCTACTCCACAAGAACCAAAATCTGAACAAGATAAGGAAAAAGAATCGGTAGTTGAAAAGGTTAATGAAGATAACACAGTTAAGGCTAAACCTTATGTTAAACCATACCAACCACCACTTCCTTACCCGAGTAAAATGAGAAAAGAGAGACTTGAAGCCGAGCAATCCAAATTCTTGGATATGTTTAAACAGATAAATGTAAATCTTCCTTTCATTGATGTGATTTCAGGAATGCCTAGATATGCTAAATTTCTAAAAGATCTAATCACAAATAGAAAGAAAATGGAAGAACTCTCGGCTGTTACAGTGAATGCTAATTGTTCTGCAGTGCTGTTGAATAAGATACCAGAAAAACTTTCACATCCAGGAAGTTTCATAATTCCATGTTATCTGGGTAGTCTTAGTTCAATAGAAGCATTGGCAGACTTAGGTGCTAGTATAAATTTAATGCCGTATTCACTATACGCTAAACTAGACCTTGGAGAATTGAAACCAACACGAATAAGTATACAACTAGCCGATCGATCAGTAAAATATTCTAGATGGATAATGGAGAACATGCTAGTTAAAGTTGGTACTTTAGTATTTCCAGTAGATTTTGTTATTCTGGATATGGAAGAAGATTCTCGAGTTCCTCTCATATTAGGAAGACCATTCTTAAACACGGCTAAAGCAATAATAGATGTGTTCGGTAAGAAACTGACCCTAAGTATAGAGGACGAGAGTGTTACCTTTTCTGTTGATAGAGCCATGCAACAACCTCAATCTGCAGATGATACATGTTATTATATTCAAACTATAGATTCACATGCAGAATTGTTAGAAGAATTTCCAGAATTACAAGGAACAGGAGAATGTTCTTTAGGAGAAGGAACTGAACCAATTGATGAAACTGAAATGTTAGCTACACTTATGGCTAATGGATATGAACCAACAACAGAAGAAATTTAAATGCTAAAAGAAGAAGACAGATATTGATATAAATCATCGATAGAAGAACCACCGACATTAGAGTTAAAGCCACTTCCAAACCATTTGGAATACGCTTATTTACATGGTGAGTCTGAATTACCTGTAATAATATCGTCTTCTCTTACAAAAAATGAAAAATCTCAACTCATTTCTGTGCTAAAAGCTCATAAACCAGCTATTGCATGGAAGATTCATGATATTAAAGGAATAAGTCCTTCGTATTGCACACATAAAATCCTTATGGAAGAAGGTCATAAAACATATGTGCAACGCCAATTAAGACTAAATCCTAATATGCAAGATGTTGTTAAGAAAGAAATAATTAAACTGCTAGATGCAGGTTTAATTTATCCAATTTCTGATAGTCCATGGGTAAGCCCAGTTCAATGCGTACCTAAGAAAGGTGGCATGACTGTCATCACAAATGAGAAAAATGAACTTATTCCTACTAGAACTATAACAGGATGGCGTGTTTGTATTGATTATCGAAAATTAAATGACGCCACCAGAAAAGATCACTTTCCCTTACCTTTCATTGATCAAATGTTGGAAAGATTAGCCGGAAATAGTTACTATTGTTTTCTTGATGGTTTTTTCGGATATTTTCAAATTCCAATAGCACCCGAGGACCAAGAGAAAACCACATTCACGTGCCCTTATGGTACTTTTGCTTACAAACGCATGCCATTTAGACTTTGCAACGCCCCTGCAACCTTTCAAAGGTGCATGATGGCAATTTTTCATGACATGATAGAAGAATGCATGGAAGTTTTCATGGATGACTTTTTAGTCTTCGGTGATACATTTGAATCATGTCTAGTTAATCTTGAACGAATACTTATTAGATGCGAACAATCAAATCTAGTACTTAATTGGGAGAAATGCCATTTCATGGTTAAAGAAGGCATCGTTCTTGGTCATAAAATTTCATAGGAAGGAATTGAAGTGGATAGAGCTAAAGTAGATGTAATTGCTAAACTTCCATATCCCACCAATGTTAGAGGAGTTAGGAGTTTTCTAGGGCATGCCGGTTTTACCGACGTTTCATAAAAGATTTTTTTAAAATTGCCACTCCTATGAATAAACTCCTAGAAAAGGATGCTCCATTCATCTTTTCAGATGAATGCATCAAATCTTTTAATATTCTTAAAGAAAAACTCACTAATGCGCCGATCATGATAACTTCAAATTGGAATCTACCGTTTGAACTAATGTGCGAACCGTTTGAACTAATGTGCAATGCAAGTGATTTTGCAATAGGAGCCGTTTTAGGACAAAGGATTGAAAAACGATTTCAACCTATATATTATGCTAGTAAAACGTTACAAGGAGCACAAACAAATTATACAACTACTGAAAAAGAACTCCTTGCTATTGTCTTTGCTTTTGACAAATTTCGTTCATATCTCGTTCTAGCAAAAACGGTGGTCTATACTGACCATTCTGCTCTTAGATACCTATTTTCAAAACAAGATGCTAAACCAAGATTAATCCGTTGGATCTTACTCTTACAAGAGTTCGATATTGAAATCCGAGACAAAAAGAGAGCAGAAAATCTCGTCGCTGATCATCTTTCTTGTCTTGAAAATCCCGAATTAGAAGTTCTGAATGAATCGGCCATACAAGACAACTTTCCTGATGAATATCTATTAAAGATAGATTATAATGAAATTCCATGGTTTGCAGACTATGCAAACTACTTAGTATGTGGATTCCTTGAAAAAGGGTTGTCGTACCAAAAACGAAAAAAATTCTTTAGTGATATAAAACACTATTTTTGGGAAGATCCACATTTGTTTAAAAGTTGTCCCGATGGAATAATACGCCGATGTGTATTCAGAGATGAAGTTAGTCAAATCTTAAACCATTGTCACACAGGACCAACAGGAGGGCATTATGGGCCTCAGCTCACAATAAGAAAAGTTTACGATGCTGGATTCTATTGGCCTACAATTTTCAAAGACGCACATCTTCTTTGCAAATCCCGTGATGCTTGTCAAAGGGCCAGAAAAATAAGTCAACGTGATGAAATGCCACAAAATGTCATTCAAGTATGTGAAGTATTTGACATTTGGGGTATTGACTTTATGGGTCCATTTCCAAAATCTCATAATAATCTCTACATTCTCGTTGCCATTGATTATGTATCTAAATGGGCGGAAGCACAAGCTCTCCCGACTAACGATGCACGAGTTGTAGTCAACTTCTTAAAATGTCTTTTTGCAATGTTCGGAACACCGAAAGATTTAATAAGTGATCGGGGTTCTCATTTCTATAACAATCAACTTGAGAAAGTTCTCAAAAGATATGGAGTAACTCATAAAATCTCCACTGCTTATCATCCACAAACAAGTGGACAAGTTGAAAATACTAACCGAACTTTAAAACGTATTCTAGAGAAAACCGTAGGATCAAATCCGAAGGAATGGTCCATGAACTTGGAGGATGCACTCTGGGCTTTTAGAACAGCCTATAAAACTCCAATTGGAACCACACCTTTTAAACTCGTTTACGGAAAAGCATGTCATCTTCCAGTAGAAATTGAACACAAAGCATTTTGGGCTTTGAAGACATGTAATCTTGATTTACATGAAGCTGGACATCTACGATTAAGTCAATTAAATGAATTAGAAGAATTGAGACATGAAGCATATGAAAATTCGTTAATCTATAAAGAAAGAACGAAGAAATGGCATGATAAAAGAATCAAAAGTTCAAAAGAATTTAAAGAAGGAGACAGAGTTCTTCTTTTCAATTCACGATTCAAGCTATTTCCTGGAAAATTGAAATCAAGATGGTCTGGACCATTCATAGTCAAAAGAGTTTTCCCGTACGGAACAGTAGAATTAATAAATTCAAATGGGATTGAATTTAAAGTTAATGGTCACAGAGTTAAACATTACATAGATAATCCAATGGAAGTTGAAGATGAAGTTAATCACAATTTCGATACCACAGCTAACTAAGTGTAGGAAAATTCGAGTCTTTAAAAGGGTAATATGTATTTCTGTTAGAGTTAGATATTCTGTTTTCGTGCAGTTCTCGAGAATGGAATCCGAATGGTCTTTCCCTAGCAGACCCTAAAGAACTAGTCTTCTCCCCCCATTCTGAATTTTTATTTTTTTAGGTTTTACGAGATGAAGAATTCCTTTGATCTGAACCATGGTCTAATGCTACACGCTTTGATCACTAAACGTAATAATGACACACTCCCGAGTGACCTGGTATCAGTAATAAGAGCTAAATTGGATGGAGTAAGAAAAGAACTCAGAAACGATCATAATAAGTTACATTTTGGTAAAGAAAAATCAAAATCCGCAGCGAAAAGAAGAGCACGGCACCTTGAAAGATGTCACAAATGCGGAAAATGGTCACACGAGGATCAGACATATTCCAATACCGAGTTCGTTACTTTATGCAGAGAAGGACCGTTCATATGTTTTGAAGAAAAATCGTTGAATGCTCGAGGTTATGCCTATGTAGCTATGGAAAACCAATTAGTCCGACTATCTTATGAGTGGGCTAAAGCAGGTCACTGAGAATTCTATCTCACAGGTAAGTATGTACAGTTTTTATTTTTATTTTATTGCTTTTAACCTTTTGATAATAAACGCTAAATAGTTCGCTATAAAGTATTAAATTGATACTCAATAAAATTAGGTTTTGCGAAATTTACCGTTTATTCTTAAGGTATAAATATCTTTAATCAATCAACCCAAAATATTTCAGAAATTCATCAGGAGTAAAACTAGGTAATATAGCCGAAATTACTTTACCGAAAAGAGGGGCGTATATTTTTTTTATAATATTTGATTAATTAAAGTGGGATAAAAGACCAAAAAGATTTTTAATTTTTATTTTTATTTTGTTTTTAAAATTAATATATTAATATTAAATTATTATTATAAACTTTTTAAAATCAATATATTTAACTTTGTAAATATTTGAAAAATTTATGTTTTTAATATAAGTTTGTATGTATTAAAACAAAAATATAATATAAAATTGGTGAGAATTTTTAAAATATTAATAATATGAATTTTTAATTTTATGCATTTTAAATTTAAGTTTGGTGTGAATTTAAAAACAAAAATTTACTTTATTTCGTTAAGTTAAAAATTGATTTGTAAAATTCGTCGTAAGTTGAAAACTAAGTCGTTGAACCGAAATTGCTCTACCCAAGGGAGGGACGAGAACTTTTATTATCATTATTTTTAATCCTATTGATTTAAAGTATGCCAAAAACATAAAATAAAAAAACCCCAATAATCTTTGATTTTAAAACAACGCTTAAAAATGACAAATTTTAAAATTTTGTCGAGAGACGAACTAGGTCAACGTACCGAAACGCCCTCATCCTAAAAAGAAACAAAATTTTAAAATTAATTAATTATTTGTTTTATAAGTTAAAAAAAAAATTTTGTAGTTTATCTTATGTATATACAGGGTAAAACAGAGAATTTTCAAAGACTGGCATTAAGTTCAGCAAAAGCTATTAATTTTGACGACAAAATGAAAAACAAATGTGATGTACCAACAGACGGAATGAACAAATGAAGTGCACCATTTATCATTTAAAGCATACAACAATATGATTGGAAACTTTGGTAAAAATTTAATCATTTTTCTACGCTAATCACCCTCAATAATTTAAATTATTACTAATTTCTTGCAAATGAGGGCATTGCAAGATCTTAAGTGTGAGAAGGGGTTAAATTCTTTCAGATTTTTAAAATTTTAAATTTAAACACTTGGTTACCATTAAAAATACTAGTAACGCAGTAGTTGTATTAGAATCTAGTGCTCTCTGATAATAAAGAACAGCCCTAGTCTTATATACTGACTACCCAATTCTAGTAAAAATTTTCAATTAAATGAACTAAAAATCATGTTTATACATATTTATGAACAATAAAACTAGGTGTTAACACCGAAATTATTGTTACCTCGGAAAGGACATAAATTGAGAAACAACCCAAAATGTTAAAATTCATTTAAAATGGAATAGAGGACAATAAAAAGGCAAAGAAAGGAAAATAAAAGCCAAGTGTGGGAAAAATTTACCAAGTTATTTAAAACACATATCACATATTTTTGTACAAATAATTGAAAATACTTTTGTTTTGGACTAAACTAATCAGTTTTACCCGATTTATTGGAATACCTTTGAAAGAATAGATGGATCTACACGATGAATCAATTCCATCATTAAAAGGAAGTAAAGTCTTCCGAAAAAGGCACGCGCTTCTTGATTTAAGTCAGGAAGTTGTCGTCCAGACTAGTTGTAGAGTCTACGAAAAACCTTGAAAAGTTTTCTCGAAAATCAGCTGGAAATCCACGGACCTCAGCATCAAACAGGGTCGCCAAGTGGTCAGACTTATCCTAACCATGAGAGGATCTATCTCGTAAAATGGGGAGGACGCTATGCAAATTAGCTTGATAAGACTAATGAATCAGACCCCCAGAAAGGATAATCTCCTTTAAAGATCAAAAATCAGCTTTTAAGACTGATATTACTCAATCCTAGAGATTGACTTTTAAAGATTGAGAATTACAAACTCATGGAATTCGATGATATCTAAACTCGAGCTTGAACGAGAAAATATTTTGATCAAAATTACAAACCGATTTGTTTTCTGAAAACCCATTTTCAATGCGTTCATTACTATTGAACGTAAAATCCTAGGAATTCACCTGGAATTCATTAGGTCACCTGAACCAAATCGGGTGTCAACCGTAAGAACGGTGGTTGCATAGCATGGTCAAAGACAGGACCTTGTGTCAGACCAAAAAACTATAGGGTGAGCTTTACTGTTGCTCCTACAAAGGATAGTAATTGCATCCGACACGTTATAGACCATAATTAAAAGCATGTCAGGGGACATTGCCTTAACAGTTACTTGTTCAACGCTTTCCTTTACAACCGGACGGTAGTTTACCTAAAGGTAATATACGGAGCAAGTACACTGGACGTGTTGCTTTCCCAATACAAGGTTAGCAAGTGGGTGACACAAAACCGCAAGTTTTAAGCTAAAATTTTCAAATCTGAAACCCACTAAACACATAAAAACAATTTGCAAACACCGGTGAAGGGTTATTCCGAAAAACTTATCTAGGGTAAAAGCTAGATTTAATTTTCAAAAGATCAAATGTTTTCATAAAGATCCAATTTCCTTAAGGATCTAAATTTTTATAGTCATGTGGGACTGTAAACCACATCGTTACTACCATTGTTCATACCGCCGTATAGAAATCACTGATGTACAAAGTGTGCAGAATAAAGAAGTGATTCTAGTATTTTATTTCAAAACTATATTGCTTGAGGACAAGAAACGATCAAGTGTGGGAATATTTGATAATGCTAAAAACGAACATATATTTCATAGCATTATCCCTCAAGAAAGACAAGCTTTTAGTTGCAAGTGTTCTATTTACAAGTGATATTCGTTTAAATAATAAAAGGTGAAGACAAAAGATAGATTCGACGAATTGAAGACGCAAACGACCAAAAAGCTCAAAAGTACAAAGTACAATCAAAGTGGTTCAAATTATTGATGAGAAACGTCTCAAAATTACAAGAGTACAAGTCGCAAAATGCAAAATACAAGATATTAAATTGTACGCAAGGACGTTCGAAAATCCGGAACCAGGACCAGAGTCAACTCTCAACGCTCGACACAACGGACTAAAAATTACGAGTCAACTATGCACATAAATATAATATAATATTTAAATAATTCTTAAAATTATTTATATATTATATATTATATTCAAAACCGTCGGCAAGCTAGGAAACAAGTTCATGTGAGCTGGAAAAAGGGGCCATGTGATCGCATGGCCTGGAAGAGCATTTTCCATGCGATCGCATGGCAGTAAGTTGCTGGCCACATGCCTATAAATTTCGCAGTTTGGTGATCATATATCCATATATCTTTTTCTCTTCCATCATTCAACGTGTATATATATATATATATATATATATATATATATATATATATATATATATATATATATATATATATATATATTATATTCTAATTTTAATTTTAATTTTAATTTTAATTTTAATTTTAATTTTAAATTCTAATAATAAGGGTATGTTAGCGAATGTTGTAAGGGTGTAATTCGAAATTCTGTCCGTGTAACGCTACGCTATTTTTAATCATTGTAAGTTATGTTCAACCTTTTTAATTTAATGTCTCGTAGTTAAATTATTATTATGCTTATTTAAGACGAAGTAATCATGATGTTGGGCTAAATATTAAAGACGGGGTAATTGGGCTTTGTACCATAATTGGGGTTTGGACAAAAGAACGACACTTGTGAAAATTAGACTATGGCTATTAATGGGCTTTATATTTTTTTAATTAAATGATAGTTTGTTAATTTAATATAAAGATTTACAATTGGACGTACCTATAAATAACCATATACACTCGATCGGACACGATGGGCGGGATATTCATAAGTACTAATAATCGTTCATTTAACCGGACACGGGAATGAATTAATAGTTAATGGACTTATTAAAACAGGGGTGAATTATATACAAGGACACTTGGTATAATTATAGTTTAAGTCCCCAATTAGTTGGAATATTTGACTTCGGATATAAGGATAATTTGACGAGGACACTCGCACTTTATATTTATGACTGATGGACTATTATGGACAAAAACCAGACGGACATATTGAATAATCCAGGACAAAGGACAATTAACCCATGGTAATAAACTAAAATCAACACGTCAAACATCATGATTACGGAAGTTTAAATAAGCATAATTTATATATTTCATATTTAATTGCACTTTTAATTATCGCACTTTAATTTATTGTCATTTATCGTACCTTTTAATTATCGCAATTTTATTTTATCGCACTTTCATTATCGTTATTTACTTTATGCTTTAAATTAAGTTATTTTTAATATTTTACATTAGGTTTTAACTGCGACTTAAGTTTTAAAATCGACAAACCGGTCATTAAACGGTAAAAACCCCCTTTTTATAATAATAATATTTCTTATATATTTTTGTATTTTTACAATTATAGTTTTTAAAAATATAGCGTTAAGCTTGTTTAAAAGATCCTTGTGGAACGAACCGGACTTACTAAAAACTACACTACTGTACGATTAGGTACACTGCCTATAAGTGTTGTAGCAAGGTTTAGGTATATCCACTCTATAAATAAATGAATAACTTGTGTAAAATTGTATCGTATTTAATAGTATTTCCTTGTAAAAATTAATAGTATTTTATACCCCTTCGCTTTAACATCAATGGTTTATGTACGGGGCGCCACAATTTCCATATTAGTATCAAGTCAACTCTTACAGGCGTGTACTTCACACTCTCCAAACATATTATTAAGTATAACTTGATTACCCTTACTTTCAAGTAAATTCCAATTAACTAAAATGATTGTTGATAACACTAAAATCACAAAAAAAAACTACAATCCAATAAAAAAAATCTTTTTATCTGTAAAATAGGATTACCATAGAGTTGTTATGTATCGGAAGAAAGGTTCGATTAGACACAAATAAATAAAATACAATATACATTATGTACAATATAGTTTCTTAAAAGAAAACAGTTAATGAGATGAAAAATAAAAACAAATGTGACACAGATGAACTAAATGGCCTTTAGTCTAACGGTATCGAGGTTAACTCGTCAACTTTGAGGCTATAACTTTGAGGCTATGAGTTTGAGTTCCGATATGAAGTATTTGTGATATGAGTGTATGTGTGTGTGTGTGTGTTTGTCATTCCAAAAAATGTGACATCTATGAATACAACACACGTAAGAGATGTGTACTTTGCACGTAAGAGATTGTCAAGTGGCCAACGATTCGGGTATGTTCGTTTTGAAGACATTTCGGATATCGATTCTTTTGCAAGAGTGTTAAACACCATTCAAGTCAATGGCAGATGGATTCGTGCTTACAAAGCTTTGGAGAGGAATGTTGTTAAGCATTCATCGATTAAATTCAAGATCTGTAAGACCTAAATAATTCTTGTACATAGAGTAAAAATGATGCACATTAAGTGTGTGAAGCGTGGAGGAAATTTAAAAGCTGACAGACTGTTTGGACCATCGTGCGTGCCACACATGGCTAGGGGTGCGCGCCGCGCACTACACCTGGCGACAGTTTTCTGTTTTCTGTTAATTAGAGTTAAATGAAGGGCAATTGTGTCTTTTCACTTGGGGTCATATCTGTAGCCTTAACACCAGAATTGGATCTAGTTTTGGATCATTTTCACATCCACTTAACACTCTCATCCATTCTTAGAGAGAGAGAGAGTTCTAGAGAGAGATTTGGGGTTTTGGAGAAGAAGAAGCTTGAATCGATCAAAAGCTCTAGTGTTAAAGTTGTTCATCTCGTTCTTGGCTACGTTTTAGTAGTGTTAGTAAGCTCTAACTCCAAATTTAATTGTTAAGACTCTTGTTCATGTTTAGGGTTTGAGCTTGTTAGGGTTCTAAACCTCATTTCTCATGAATTTGGGGGTTTTGCTATATGTGTTGTGTAAGTAAACCCGATTATTATGGGTTTAGGGTTTGAGGACGAATCTGTTCATGGTTTGGGTGTTAAATCACTAGCTTGTAAGTGTGTTAGTGTTTAGATGTTCATAAGAACATGTTTGTATGATAAAATGGGTGTTAACCTTGATTTGGTGTCAAACTAAGTTTTGAGTCAAGATTTAAAGAATCAAGTATGTAAATGCTTGGTTCATGCGTTAAATGGTGTTTTCAAAAGTTAATCACTAGCCGTTAGTGATTAAGGATGTTTTCGGGACTTATGTCAGATGGGTGAATTGAATTGGGTCAAATTTGGTAATGACACTAATTTTGGATTAATTGGATGATAAGCACTTTTGTTAAGTGTTTAATGGCATTTGAAATGATTACTACCTAAGTAGTAATTTCGTGTTAAGACCTAGGTTGGTTTAAACGGTGCCAAGTATAATTTAGGTTAATTTGTACTTGTTTGATGGGTCGAAATTACTACCCGTAGTGGTAATTGGTGAAGTCCCCTTTAGGGGTCTAAATGGGCAGTTTTTGGAGGTCGGTATAAACCCTTGGTTAAGGGTGTTGGAGTTAAATTCTCTCGTAGAGAATGTATGTTGATTGTATGTATACCTATATGCGTATTATAGGTAAAGGTTTGCTCGGTTGCGTTTGGAGGCGATTTACATACATGACTTGTGCGGGCATTTTGAGGTGAGTAAATTTATTATACATGTGTGTATGTAATGTATTTACTTGTGTGAAATGCGATGTGGGTTTTAAGTTCGAGTATGCGATACCACATCGTGTTGGCATGGGATGAGGGTTTAAAGTTCGGGTATGCGATACCTCATCATCATCGTGTGTGTGTACTGGCGTGAAGTGTGGGTTTTAAAGTTCGGGTATGCGATACCACATTTCACGTGACGGGTGGGTTTTAAGTTCGGGTATGCGATTCCACCCAAGGGACTAGTGATGCATACTAGTGGCGTCTGCGTGGCTAACGGTTCATTCGCGAGAATTGTTCCCTTTGTATGATTGGTTAACCATGGTTATGTGTTGTAGTATAGCATATTATATTGTTCGTGTTATTTGCTATCGTATCATACCCCCAGTTAGGGCCTGGGCGAAATGTGACTTAATACCAAACAAACCAACATATTATAATAAACGAGAACAATACTAAATGATAAAATTATCTTTATTAAGAGTACGCAGCGGAAAATGAAATGTCGTTACAATGATGGAAGTAACAATAATGTAAATGTTCAAATGCAAAAGTAAATAATGCGATATCTCTTGATCCTATGTCTAAGTAGCATCACATAAGTAGTAAGTAAGAAAGCTTGAATCAATCAGCATCTGAGACAAAACATGCTAAAGTGTCAAACAAAAAGCTTGAGTGAAGTTCATAGGTTTAACAAATAAGTTTGATCATTGTTTTAGACCACAAGATTTAGTTTGTAAAGTTGATCTCCCGCAGGATCAAAAAGTTATGCCAATGCGTGATATTTAGACTAAACGTTCAAGTTTGCCCCAAGATAAGTTGTAGTTTATACTTGTCGGTTTAATTTCATTATTAAGTAATACAAAGACTTAGTCAAATGTATCGGGGACGTTACTCCCGATAGGCCTACCCCCAATAATTAAGAATGCATTTATCAAGCAATTAAAAATATCACTGTAGGGACTTAGTCGGACATAGCCGGGTATAGCATAGTTTAACAGTTGGTACTTGTGTCTAAATTGTGAATAGTAAAAGTAGCATGTGTCTCACCCCAATAAGTTAAATAAGTTTGCTAGCAATAAAGAGTGGGACTATGAATTCACCTTAGTAAGTAGAGAGAGAGAGTTATTCCTCAGAATAGAAAGTTGGATGAGTGAGTAGAAAAGTCAACCTATTGACATTTAAGAGTAGTAAGTGTTTTTGCCCAAGTTTAAGTAGATGTTTAAGTATGATAGTGTTGTAAGTATAGTTCGTTTTACTAAGTTTCCTTTCCTAGTAAGTTTCTATTTTTAGAAAGTTTTCACTTTTACTAGATTTCTTATCTTAGTAAGTTTCTATAACTAGAAAGTTTCTACTTTAAGAGTGTTTTCCATTTTAGGATACTTGCCTTATTAGATAAGCTTCCAATCACCCCTTTCTCTTCGAATGGCCATTTCAAGTCTAGGGGCTTAAGCTATAGGATCCTTTAAATCAGAAATTCAAACCCTTCCGCCTAGAGTTTCATAGAAACCATTCGTCAAGAAAGTTTGAAGATCTATACATCTCTAATACATATCCCAAAATGTTTTTATGTGTTATAATATAAGTAGTAGGTTATAGGTGTTAGTAATAGTAATAGTGTATACATGTTAATTAATTGTATAAGTAGTATTAGTGTTTCATTAATTAGGGTTAGTTAATTAAAGTAGTATTTTAATGATTAGGGTTTAGGGTTTTGAGGATCTAAATAATATGAATGTTAAGATCATGAACGAATATGATTATGAATATAAACATGAATTGAAAGAAAGATTTAAAAGTTTTAAGATTCTGGATCATACCTTGTTAATGATGATGAAGATTAACAAGAAACAAAAAGAAAACTTGGTGATGAAGATCAAATAACCCAAATAATAAAGAACACGCTTGAAAATCTTGATGAACACGAAGAACAAGCTTGAAGATCCGAATACCACAAGAGAGGGAGAGGGAGAGATTGTTTTTGAGAGAGGATTTTGGTGTGATTTGTGAATGAGAAACTAGGAGTCTAGGGGTGTTTATATAGTACAAGTATTAGAGTGTTAGTCAACATAAGGATATTCTAATTAATGATTTTATTTTATTTTATAATTGTTAGTCAACAATAGGTGGTACTAGTTTATATATATATATATATATATATATGTATATATATATATATATATATATATATATATATATATATATATATATATATATATATATATATATATATATATATATATTATTTTATTTTTTAGTCAACATAAGGATGTAATTATTTAAGATTCTTTAGTCTCATTATTATTATTATTATTATTATTATTATTATTATTATTATTATTATTATTATTATTATTATTATTATTATTATTATTATTATTATTATTATTATTATTATTTTTACATTTACTACATGATAAGTATTATTTTCTTTTTACTAATTCATGACTTGTATATATATATATATTTTTTATTTAGTTCCCAATTGTTTTATTATTTATATAAATGTCACTTTTTATTTATTACTTATAGGTTATTAGTTATAATATTACATAAATGCATAAATTTTAATTAGCAGTGAGTGTCGACTAACAGTTTATTATTTTCATCTTTTATTAACTTGTCAATTATTGCACAAAGTTAATTAATATGTTTTATAACTCTTAACACTTAACAATTGTTGATTAAAGTTTAATCATTAAGTTTTAATTATATTGTTTGGGCATTTAATATTGGAAAAATATAGAATGGAAAAATGAGGGTCGTTATAGTACCTCCCCGTTATTAGAAACTTCGTCCCGAAGTTTTAAGTAGATTTCTCGTTTATATCAGCAGTTGAGAAGAGATGGGGATATTTCCGTATCATTTGGTCTTTGCGTTCCCAGGTATATTCGGGGCCTCTACGCGAATTCCAACGGACTTTAATGATAGGTATGTTGCTTTTACGCGTTTGTTTGACCTCTCCTTCCATGATTTCTATAGGTTCTTCAACGAAGTGCATTTGTTCATCAATGAGGATATCATCCAAAGGAATAACAAGTGTGTCATCAGCAAGACACCTTTTAAGATTCGAGACATGAAACACATCATGTACTTGGCTAAGTTCAGTTGGTAGTTCTAATCGGTACGCCACGGGACCGACTCTTTGAGTGATCGTGAAAGGTCCAACATATCGTGGACTGAGTTTGCTTCGTTTACCGAAACAGATAACACCTTTCCAAGGGGATACTTTCAACATGACTTTATCTCCAACTTGGTATTCTATATCCTTTCGTTTTTTTATCGGCATAGCTCTTTTGTCGGCTACGAGCAGTTTCTAATCGTTGCTTAATCTGAGCGATCTTTTCGGTAGTTTCATGAATGATTTCGAGACCAGTTAAATGTCTGTCCTCGTTTTCGTCCCAACACAAAGGGGATCTACATTTCCGTCCATATAAAGCTTCAAAAGGTGTAGCTTTAATGCTGGAGTGATAACTGTTGTTGTAAGAAAATTCGACCAAAGGTAGATGTCTATCCCAACCTTTGCCGAAATCGATTGCACAAGCACGTAGCATATCCTCCATGGTTTGGATAGTTCGTTCACTCTGACCATCAGTTTACAGATGATAGGCTGTACTCATGTCGAGTTGAGTTCCAAGAGCAGATTGTAAAGTTTTTCAGAATCTTGAAACGAATTGACTGTCTCGATCAGAAATAATCGAGATAGGAACTCCATGACGTGAGACAATTTCTTTAATATAAAGCTGTGATAATTTCTCCATCTTGTCGATTTCCTTGATCGGTATGAAATGTGCAGATTTAGTAAGACGATCAACTAGGACCCAAATAGTATCGTTACCGTTCGAAGTCTTAGGTAACTTAGTAATGAAGTCCATAGTGATGCACTCCCACTTCCGCTGCGGAATACCAGGTTGTGTCAACAGACCAGAAGGCTTTTGATGTTCAGCCTTGACTTTCAAACAAGTGAGACACTTGCTAACATAAGTAGCAATGTCAGCTTTCATATTAGGCCACCGGTAGAATTTCTTCACATCGTGATACATCTTACTGGAACCGGGATCCAAGACTAGTTCGCGGAGATTTCCGAAGCGAGGAACCCAAATTCTGTTGCCAAAGTACCGTGTACCATTAGCTTTCACTTGAAGTTGCTTCTCAAAACCTATAGGTCCTTAACCTTCGATAAGTGTCGGTTTAATAGCTTCCAATTGAGCTTCACAGATTCGTGATATAAGATTCGATTTGATTTTCAGATTTAGAGCACGAACGCATTTAACATCATCTTTTCGACTAAGAGCATCGGCAACTACATTTGCCTTGCCGGGATGATATTTTAGCTCACAGTGATAATCATTCAGTAACTTGAGCCATCGGCTTTGCCTCATATTCAGCTGTTTTTGATCAAAGATGTGTCGAAGACTTTTATGGTCAGTGTACACCGTAAAGTGAGTACCATATAGATAATGTCTCCATATCTTCAATGCAAATACCACGACACCTTACTCAAGGTCATGTGTGGTATAGTTCTCTTCATGTTTCTTCAACTGTCTAGATGCGTAGGCAATAACCTTTTCACGTTGCATTAAAACACAACCAAAGCCTTGCTTTGAGGTATCGCAGTAAACAACAAAGTCGTCAGTACCTTCAAGTAAAGATAGAATTGGGGCTGTGGTCAACTTCTCGTTCAGAATCTTGAAAGCAGATTCCTGTTCTTCGGACCACTCAAATTTCTTCCCTTTTTGAGTCAGCTTTGTAAGAGGTTTAGCAATGAGAGAAAAATCTTTTATGAACCTTCGATAGTAATCGGCAAGTTCCAAAAATTGATGAATATGCTTCGCAGTCTTTGGTATCTCCCAGTTCTGAATAGCAGAAATCTTAGCTGGATCGACATGTATTCCGTTTCTATCAACAACATGTCCAAGAAATTGTACGGTTTTGAGCCAAAACTCGCACTTAGAAAATTTAGCATAAAGTTGTTCCTTTCGTAAGAGTTCAAGAATCATGCGCAAATGTTGCTCATGCTCTTTCTCACTTTCGAATAGATCAAGATATCGTTAATGAACACGATGATAAATTTGTCAAGATACAGTTTACAAACACGATTCATGAGATCCATGAACACGGAAGGAGCATTAGTTATACCAAAAGGCATGACACAGAATTCATAGTGCCCATAACGAGTGCGAAAAGCAGTTTTAGGAATATCGGATTCCTTGACTTTGAGTTGGTGATAACCGAATCTCAAATCAATCTTTGAATAAACACTTGACCCTTGAAGTTGGTCAAATAGATCATCAATACGCGGCAACGGATAACGGTTCTTGATAGTAAGCTTGTTAATTTTGCAGTAATCAATGCACATCCTTAACGTACCATCCTTCTTCTTAACAAACAAAATAGGAGCTCCCCATGGCGACGAGAATGGACGAATAAAACCTTTATCCAATAGTTCTTGGAGTTGGTTGGATAATTCCCTCATCTCGGAGGGTGCTAAATAATATGGAGATTTAGCAATAGGAGCAGCACCGGGAGTTAAATCAATTTGAAATTCAACTTATCGAGGAGGTGGAAGGCCAGGGAGTTCTTCAGGAAATACTTCAGGAATGTTTCTAACCACTGGTACATCTTCAATGCGGGAGTGGATTTTGGAAACGAAAGAAATTTTGAGGCCTCAGATAATATGATATCCAAAGTTGATATTTTTAGTTGACGATACTAATGTCATCTAGTCAACATTTATATTTTTCGAGACAGGTGCTACCATGAAAGAAAATAACAACATTCATTCATTTAAAGAAAAATAACCAGAGTATTACAATAACTTAACGAAATCTCCAAAGTATATAAGTACTAAAGGGTAACATAAAAACACTATGAGAATGAAAGTTTAAATGTGGTTGCCAAAAGCTCTTCCTCGTCTCTCTTCATCATTTTCCCATTCGGGTATTAGTGCTTGTGATGACCTACTCCTCCACATATAGGGCAGTTAGGAATGGTTGTATTAGTTTTGGTTGCAGAAGTAAGATCTGGGGAAATTGTAACTCTGCAATTTTTGGCTATGTGACCCACTTTCTTACACTTGGTGCACTTAGTCTTACACCTTCCATCGTGATGTTTCTCACACCTTTGGCAATAAGGATGGGTTCCCTTATAGTGTTTGTTGGATTCTCCCCTTAAAGGCTCTTGCTCTTCTTCCTTCCACTTTCTTTTGGTATCTCCTTTCTTCTCATTTTTGGCAGCAAGTTGGTTTGCCATACAAATGGATTCTAGCACGGTCCTTGGGTTTAAAACAGCGACGCCCCTTCGAAGGTCATCAGGCAACTCATTGATGTAGCATTGGATCCCTAGATACTCGGGAGTAATCATGTGAGGATTCATGGAGGCAAACCCTTGAAATTGGTTGGTGTAGTTTATGAGATCTGCATCCACCATCTCCATGTTCCCAAACTCAGGTCTTTCAGTACCCTTGTAGCTTGGAGGCTTGCAGTTTAAGAAATCCTTGTATGAATAAGGGTTGGGGAGATTCTGTTGACCGTTGTTGTTTTGATTGCCATTGCCATAATTGCTTTGAGCGGCAACTAAGAGCATCTGAAATTGCTCGGTAGAGAGAGTGATGTTGGAAGTAATGTTGTTGTTGTTTGGTTGTGCACCACGAGCCATTTCCTTCATTACATAAATAAAGTATTAGCTGAAGAGTTATGGTGTACCAAGTAACAACACCAATGGATAAGAAAAGGTAGCATAGGTTAGTTAGTGATAATGATGGTGAAGCAAGTGGGTAATTGGGTGTGCAGACGGATCCTTCAGCGTCGGATTCTTCGGTGTCCGAAACGATGTCTGGGTGATGACTATACATCCCAGTAAAAAGAGAAGGAGCACTAAGTAAATTCTAAGGCACGGTGTGACGGCAAGATATAAGAAGAGTATAGTAAGGCAAGCATAGAAATGAGGATAGCACTTGAAACTAAGGCAAGAATATGAATAGGCAAAGTCACTTAAAACTAAAGAAAGAATATAAACAAATAAGAAAGGCACTTAGACTAAGTCAGGAAAGGTTATAGTTTCCTAGATTGCTAAGGCACCCTAGCTAACAAATAAGGCACACATAAAAATGCAATCCTGGTTCTCTATAACACCCTGGTTATGCTCTGATACCAATCTATCACACCCCCAGTTAGGGCCTGGGCGAAATGTGACTTAATACCAAACAAACCAACATATTATAATAAACGAGAACAATACTAAATGATAAAATTATCTTTATTGAGAGTACGCAGCGGAAAATGAAATGTCGTTACAATGATGGAAGTAACAATGATGTAAATGTTCAAATGCAAAAGTAAATAATGTGATATCTCTTGATCCTATGTCCAAGTAGCATCACATAAGTAGTAAGTAAGAAAGCTTGAATCAATCAGCACCTGAGACAAAACATGCTAAAGTGTTAACCAAAAAGTTTGAGTGAAGTTCATAGGTTTAACAAATAAGTTTGACCATTGTTTTAGACTACAAGATTTAGTTTGTAAAGTTGATCTCCTGCAGGATCAAAAAATTATGCCAATGCGTGATATTTAGACTAAACGTTCAAGTTTGCCCCAAGACAAGTTGTAGTTTATACTTGTCGGTTTAATTTCATTATTAAGTAATACAAAGACTTAGTCAAATGTATCGGGAACGTTACTTCCGATAGGCCTACCCCCAATAATTAAGAATGCATTTATCGAGCAATTAAAAATATCACTGTAGGGACTTAGTCGGACATAGCCGGGTATAGCATAGTTTAACAGTTGGTACTTGTGTCTAAATTATGAATAGTAAAAGTAGCATGTGTCTCACCCCAATAAGTTAAATAAGTTTGCTAGCAATAAAGAGTGGGACTATGAATTCACCTTAGTAAGTAGAGAGAGAGAGTTATTCCTCGGAATAGAAAGTTGGATGAGTGAGCAGAAAAGTCAACCTATTGACAATTAAGAGTAGTAAGTGTTTTTGCCCAAGTTTAAGTAGATGTTTAAGTATGATAGTGTTGTAAGTATAGTTCGTTTTACTAAGTTTTCTTTCCTAGTAAGTTTCAATTTTTAGAAAGTTTTCACTTTTAGTAGATTTCTTATCTTAGTAAGTTTCTATAACTAGAAAGTTTCTACTTTAAGAGTGTTTTCCATTTTAGGATACTTGCCGTATTAGATAAGCTTCCAATCACCCCTTTCCCTTCGAATAGCCATTTCAGGTCTAGGGGCTTGAGCTATAGGATCCTTTAAATCGGAAATCCAAACCCTTTCGCCTAGAGTTTCGTAGAAACCATTCGTCAAGAAAGTTCGAAGATCTATACATCTCTAATATATATCCCAAAATGTTTTTATGTGTTATAATATAAGTAGTAGGTTATAGGTGTTAGTAATAGTAATAGTAATAGTAATAGTGTATACATGTTAATTAATAGTATAAGTAGTATTAGGGTTTCATTAATTAGGGTTAGTTAATTAAAGTAGTATTTTAATGATTAGGGTTTAGGGTTTTGAGGATCTAAATAATATGAATGTTAAGATCATGCACGAATATGATTATGAATATAAACATGAATTGAAAGAAAGATTTACAAGTTTTAAGATTTTGGATCATACCTTGTTAATGATGATGAAGATTAACAAGAAACAAGAAGAAAACTTAGTGATGAAGATCAAATAACCCAAATAATGAAGAACACACTTGAAAATCTTGATGAACACGAAGAACAAGCTTGAAGATCCGAATACCACAAGAGAGGGAGAGCGAGAGATTGTTTTTGAGAGAGGATTTTGGTGTGATTTGTGAATGAGAAACTAGGAGTCTAGGGGTGTTTATATAGTGCAAGTATTAGAGTGTTAGTCAACATAAGGATGTTCTAATTAATAATTTTATTTTATTTTATAATTTTTAGTCAACAATAGGTGGTAAGAGTTTATATATATATATATATATATATATATATATATATATATATATATATATATATATATATATATATATATATATATATATATATATATATATTTATTTATTTATTTATTTATTTTTTTATATATATATATTTTATTTTATTTTTTTAGTTAACATAAGGATATAATTGTTTAAGATTCTTTAGTCTCATTATTATTATTATTATTATTATTATTATTATTATTATTATTATTATTATTATTATTATTATTATTATTATTATTATTATTATTATTATTATTATTATTATTTTTACATTTACTACATGATAAGTATTATTTTCTTTTTACTAATTCATGACTTGTATATATATATTTTTTTATTTAGTTCCCAATTGTTTTATTATTTATATAAATGTCACTTTTTATTTATTACTTATAGGTTATTAGTTATAATATTACATAAATGCATAAATTTTAATTAGCAGTGAGTGTCGACTAACAGTTTATTATTTTCATCTTTTATTAACTTGTCAATTATTGCACAAAGTTAATTAATATGTTTTATAACTCTTAATACTTAACAATTATTGATTAAAGTTTAATCATTAAGTTTTAATTATATTGTTTTGGCATTTAATATTGGAAAAATATAGAATGGAAAAATGAGGGTCGTTATATATCGTTTGTGCTAGCTCGTGATATCGTGGATTTAGCGTTGTGCGTTGAAATGGTATGCTAATTTAAATTGCTAGCGTGTATGAGGTAGTTGTGTAAGTGGTTGCAAGTAAGCAGATTATATATGTATATGTATAACCATTGCATTCACTAAGCGTTAGCTTCCCCCTCTCGTTGTTTACCTTTTTCAGGTATTGTGTTATGAGGCTAGCTAGTTGTTAGACTAGTTGCGTAGGAGCGCTTGGGCTCGATGGGGTAGCTTTTAGATATACGGACGCGGATTGGGGATTTGGTAGTCCCCGGGATTATGCTCTTGGTATCGGGTTGGGTTATAGATTCCTAACTCCTATAAATGTAAATTGGGATTGAAACTTGTATTTTGTACAAAAGTCGTAAAACGGTCGATGTGGGCCCGGTGTTGTAAAACTCGTTTTATTATTGGAACGTGTTAGTTTTATCTAATATTATATGTTGTGAAAAGCGTTTCGTGTATAAGTGTCAGGAAGTGGGAGATCTTTAATTGAAAATTGGAAATTTCGGACAGAAGCTGACCAGGCCTTGTGCACGCCTCGCACAGGCAGTGGAGCGCGCCGCGCACCCTTCTGTCATATAAAATAAAAAAATTTGCTGCGTATTTTGTTGGATAATGGGTTGAGTCGTTACAAGTGGTATCAGAGCATAGTCTAAGGGAATTAGGTGACCTTGGAATAGGTGCCTAGTCTTAGACTTATTGACAGTTACGTATTATTTGCGGGACTTATTGGAATACGGGTCGGATTGAGATTTGTTAGTGCCTTAGAGTAGGTGACTAACTAGGACTTCTGTTTGTCCAAAGTGTGATTATGTGGGGCCTTATTTCGTGTGTAAATTAGTGCCTTAGTTGGATAGTGCCTAATGTAAGTAGGCAAACTTGAATGTTGTTTTAGTGATAGTCACCTAGGTTGTAGGTTGGCTTGTTGTTGCGGTGTACTTATGTACATTTTTATTATATTGTATATAGGTGTATATATACAGGTATCTATTTGGTGCGGTGTCCTAGGGATGAATCTATTGGAGAGATTCGAATGTTTGGCGGCTTTGAGTGATCAAGTTCACGGTAAGGACTTTGGTCATTCGGGTACTAGGAGTTATCGCGTGTTATTTGGTGTGAATGTTTCGTCAGTACTTTGCGTGACCATGTGAAAATGGTAAGGTACGCATTTGTAATAGTGACCGATCACCATTATTACGAAAGTGTATCTTGACATCAAGCATGACATGACGAGTACCAAACGGAGGAAACGTGGCATGGTTGGGGTAGATTCTGGATGAATTAGGAATCGTTTATTGGTTCCTAGGATATAGTTGTCTCGGATGATGTGCTTGTAGACACATCGGGTTCATTGTTAGTCGGGAAGTGTTATGCTGGTTTTGGTTAGCTAAGTGAGTGAGCAAACTCACGAGTTCGACGCGTACTTAGTCACCCTAGGTAGCGGGTGCACTATTGAGATTGTCATTGGTTAAAGTTACTCATCGTAACTAGGATAACCGATTAGTGTGTATATGTGTGCGACGAGGACTTGAATCCCGTGATGGGACGTAGCAAGTCTAATGATTGTAAAATTGAGTTACACTCCGTAGAGTGTGTGGTTAGAGAATCGCGTAAGGATTCTAGTTATGCGTCATCTTGGAATTGGCGATCGAGGAGTCTTCGGGTCATTAAACTCATGGGAGTAAGATCCGAATGACAATGGTCGCGTTAGTTTGATTTGGACTATAGGGTAACATTCCTAACGGAATATGCCTTGTTGTAGTGGTTGTGTCGACATTTGGAAGGGTGTAAGACTTGGTGTTCCAAGCACCTCTTAGCGTTAGACGGAAGTTTTCGTTAGGCTATATCGTTTGGCCTTGTGGAAATTGCGGGTAGCATGTGATCGGTAGAAACTTTCGATAAGACAATAAACCGTAAGGCTTTCGGGAAGGTATGATTTCAGGTCATTATTCTGGAGAGGTAGGTGACGTCGGGTGTATGGAACCCAAAGATCGAGTTTCAAAATCTCGATAGGTTGCGGTGGGAGTGTGCATGACACGGCGTCAGGTGCCTTCTTATACCAGCTAGTGTAATGTTCAACTCCGGTGATGGTGTGATCATTTTGTGCTTAGGGTGCCCGTGAGATACCCTTGGAAGCATCGAAGGTTATAATAGGGATCGACGGGTGATAGGAATTCGACGGTTGCACAAGTTGAAGTTTAAGAGCATTGCGGTAAATACTTCTTTTGAAGTGACGGGTGAGCGAATCTTGTTGCTCTTAAGTGATAGGCTGGTAAAGATGACCGGTGAGTCAATGATGGACTTAATGGTCGGTTAGGCCGAAGGTTAGGGTGAAGTGTTGATATTGCGGTCGATGCAATTATTGTGTCGGGTTAGTCACTCTTCTCCATGAGAGTGAGCAATTTTTAATAAAGGTTCGTTGCGGGGAAGGTCAGGTGATCTTGACTGAGATGCACGACTGATTAAGCGGAGTGGCGAATGCCTAGGCTTAGAGGCGTACATAGGATTTTGGTGGAGTTCGCTTTGCGAACGACGAAGGGCTGTTAATTGTTAATTGTGGTACGAAGGTGCGATGTCGTCGCTTGTACGACATCTCTAGTGATTGTGTATGACGGATCAGAGAGCCTAAGGTGAATTTACGGTGATTTGGTGTGTATGACCAACGATGAGGATGGTCATGTGTGTCGTGGAATGACAATTCTGCGGGATGTTATCATCTTGGCAGTGGGAATATGGAGCTGAATCCTAAGTGGGGGAGTTTTTACAGTCGTATGAGGAAGCCCCGGTGGTGTTAGATCTAGTGAAGTGTAAGACTACTTATGTAAGGTGGTCATGTAACACCAAAGTGCGGTACGAGATCAAGTGCAAAGTTGGAGTTCACGGAGGTGAGATAATGAAGTTGTTGTTGCAGGTGCTCTCGAATGTAAAATCTGGGTTGCTATGAAACTTGGATCGTATTGTCGAATAGGTACAATTTCGATATTGTGGGGGATACTGTATTTTCCCTGTCGGGAAACGTGATCGTGAAAATTGTCAAGTGGATTATTCCACTTAATGGACGATTGTGAGGTGAGAGTGTCGGTTCTGATTGTCTCACATAGAGACACGCAGGTGTTGTTTTGGTTGCGAGAATGTGTACCATAGTGATGTGACCCGTAGGTTGCATTGAAATGTCGAGGCCATCCTTAACGGACGGTCTAGGTAGGAAGGTTCACCCGGATTTGGTGACTTTTTTTTGTGAATCGTGTGACGAATTGCGGGAATTTTGTGATGATGATTCGCCGTTGACGGGATTTTATTATACGAATTGCCTTTATGCTAGTACTAGGAAGCCGTACTGTATGGTTCATAGGAGAAACCCTATGACGATGCGTTGATGTTTCGCCTAACTCGTAGTGTATTATTATCGTCCTGGATTAATCCAGTGACGGATAGTCATGTGCGGATCGATCGGTGGGAAAGTGGTGCTTCTAAAGTGTTATTTTGGGGTTATCAAAATTTCTTCGTTGAAGAATGACCCAGGTATAGAGCCGGAGGAAGTTGATTCTTGGTCTAGAGAATATTCAGGAATGATCGGTTGAGTAGTACGTTTATTAACCAATGGAGTACGGAGTTTTAAGGAAGCATAAATCCTTCTTAATTTGGATTAATGCAAGTCATGGTTCACGACGTAGTAGATTTTAGTAGATCGCGTTGGATGGTGCGATTATTGATGTAGCTTGTTGCGAATTTTAGCCGGGAGGACTTGAAGTGATATGTGGTATTTTTCGTATTTTCCTAAGCGGAAATTCTGGACTTCGAGTGTATGAGTATAGCTTGTTGCGGTAGTGCACGCTAGTGATTATTAGCGTGTGGTGAGATCTTAGAATTTACGGGGGATGTTATGGATGTCGGGCTTGATTGTGTTTCGTAGGATCGTGAGGAGTGACGACGATGATTGTAGGTGAATTGCTCTACTTTTGGTTTGATTGTGAAAAGTATTATATGATTTGGATACTCGGTGTAGGAGCAAACGGTTGCGGTTGGTTTGTCTCGAGGGGTGATTACCCTTCCTCGTTGTAATATATGATGCGTTAGTGTACAAAGCAAGAAGTCGGATGCGTGATTACTACATGTGTGACTCCGCATTTGGAGGCGAAAATGTTCGAGGGAGAAGTGCTTAACTTCTAGTATTTGGTGCGGATCACGAGGACGTGATCCAATCTAAGTGGGGGAGAGTTGTAAGACCCAAATAATTCTTGTACATAGAGTAAAAATGATGCACATTAAGTGTGTGAAGCGTGGAGGAAATTTAAAAGTTGACAGACTGTTTGGACCATCGTGCGCGCCGCGCATGGCTAGGGGTGCGCGCCGCGCACTACACCTGGCGACAGTTTTCTGTTAATTAGAGTTAAATGAAGGGAAATTGTGTCTTTTCACTTGGGGTCGGATCTGTAGCCTTAACACCAGAATTGGATCTAGTTTTGGATTATTTTCACATCCACTAAACACTCTCATCCATTCTTAGAGAGAGAGAGAGAGTTCTAGAGAGAGATTTGGGGTTTTGGAGAAGAAGAAGCTTGAATCGATCAAAAGCTCGAGTGTTAAAGTTGTTCATCTCGTTCTTGGCTACGTTTTGGTAGTGTTGGTAAGCTCTAACTCCGAATTTAATTGTTAAGACTCTTGTTCATGTTTAGGGTTTGAGCTTGTTAGGGTTCTATACCCCATTTCTCATGAATTTCGGGGTTTTGCTATATGTGTTGTGTAAGTAAACCCGATTATTGTGGGTTTAGGGTTTGAGGACGAATTTGTTCATGGTTTGGGTGTTAAATCACTAGCTTGTAAGTGTGTTGGTGTTTAGATGTTCATAAGAACATGTTTATATGACAAAATGGGTGTTAACCTTGATTTGGTGTCAAACTAAGTTTTGAGTCAAGATTTGAAGAATCAAGTATGTAAATGCTTGGTTCATGCGTTAAATGGTGTTTTGGAAAGTTAATCACTAGCCGTTAGTGATTAAGGATGTTTTCGGGACTTATGTCAAATGGGTGAATTGAATTGGGTCAAATTTGGTAATGACACTAATTTTGGATTAATTGGATGATAAGCACTTTTGTTAAGTATTTAATGGCGTTTGAAATGATTACTACCTAAGTAGTAATTTCGTGTTAAGACCTAGGTTGGTTTAAATGGTGCCAAGTATAATTTAGGTTAAATTGTACTTGTTTGATGGGTCGAAATTACCACCCGTAGTGGTAATTGGTGAAGTCCCCTTTAGGTGTCTAAATGGGCGGTTTGTGAAGGTCGGTATAAACCTTTGGTTAAGGGTGTTGGAGTCAAATTCTCTCATAGAGAATGTATGTTGATTGTTTGTATACCTATATGCGTATTATAGGTAAAGGTTTGCTCGATTGCGTTTGGAGGCGATTTACATACATGACTTGTGCAGGCATTTCGAGGTGAGTGGAATAATTATACATGTGTGTATGTAATGTATTTACTTGTGTGAAATGCGATGTGGGTTTTAAGTTCGGGTATGCGATACCACATCGTGTTGGCATGGGATGAGGGTTTAAATTTCGGGTATGCGATACCTCATCATCATCGTGTGTGTGTGTGCGGGCGTGAAGTGTGGGTTTTAAAGTTCGGGTATGTGATACCACATTTCACGTGACGGGTGGGTTTTAAGTTCGGGTATGCGATACCACCCAAGGGACTAGTGATGCATACTAGTGGCGTCTGCGTGGCTAACGGTTCATTCGCGAGAATCGTTCCCTTTGTATGATTGGTTAACCATGGTTATGTGTTGTAGTATAGCATATTATACTATTCGTGTTATATGCTATCGTTTGTGCTAGCTCGTGATATCGTGGATTTAGCGTTGTGCGTTGAAATGGTATGCTAATTTAAATTGCTAGCGTGTATGAGGTAGTTGTGTAAGTGGTTGCAAGTAAGTAGGTTATATATGTATATGTATAACTATTGCATTCACTAAGCGTTAGCTTACCCCTCTCGTTGTTTACCTTTTTCAGGTATTGTGTTATGAAGCTAGCTAGTTGTTAGACTAGTTGCGTAGGAGCGCTTGGGCTCGATGGGGTAGCTTTTGGATATACGGAGGCGGATTGGGGATTTGGTAGTCCCCGGGATTATGCTCTTGGTATCGGGTTGAGTTATAGAGTCCTAACTCGTCTAAATGTAAATTGGGATTGAAACTTGTATTTTGTACAAAAGTCGTAAAACGGCCGATGTGGGCCCGGTGTTGTAAAACTCGCTTTATTATTGGAACGTGTTAGTTTTATCTAATATTATATGTTGTGAAAAGCGTTTCGTCTAAAATTGTCGGGAAGTGGGAGATCTTTAATTGAAAATTGGAAATTTCGGACAGAAACTGATCAGGCCTTGTGCTCGCCGCGCACAGGCAGTGGAGCGCGCCGCGCACCCTTCTGTCACAAAAAAAAAAAATTGCTGCGTATTTTGTTGGATAACGGGTTGAGTCGTTACAAGATCCCAAATTGAATATCGACGGCTTCGAAGACTTTCCTCCGTCCCCCTGGAATCTGGGATCTTCGAAAACATCAAGATGGGATGGGAAGAGCTTTGCAGAATCACTTGCAGGTTCTAACCATTCCCCCAAAGTATCGCAGATTACTAACCCTAATCACATTGAGATAAAAATCGGAGGTAAATGGATTGTTTTCGACCTTCCTGATTCGATAAGCAATCATAACCTTGTTTTTAGCTTCAACAATGACTGGCTATCTTGGACTCTGGTTGAAGTAAACAAGCTTAAAGTCGACATCGCTGATGGAGGTTTCCAATCGGAACCGACCATTGATAGATCCGTGGGTAATAACGAACTTTCGGGTGAAGGAAAGAAATCGACAAGTGAGAAATCGGAATCAGTATACAAGGATGAGTTTAATCGACCCATTGTTGACGAAAACAAAGAAACTCCAGTGGATGAACAAAGTAACTGGGTACCTGCAGAGAGTTGCGACGAAGTGGAAGAAGGATAGATCAGGCCTCCTGGTGGTTCTTTCAGTAACGTGTCCGAAGGTAGTAATAATGGAACTACTCCGATTACCGGGGGTAGTAATAATGTGTCCACATCTCATCAAAAAAATGGAAGTCGGGTTTGTGCTCAAAATCGTGATTCGTCGGATGTTTTCCCGACTATGGAACCAGTCACCGGTGAAGAGTTTTCAGAAATTTAAAAGTCACATGAGATTAATTCTTGTTGGTCTTCGTGTGACATTAAAGCGAGTGTGATTTCAGAGGTTGTTGTAGGTGACATTGAAAAGGAAACGTGTAATGCAGGTGATAGTTTAAAAAATGATGCGTATGTCGAGGAATCCAAAGGGTCTAATGCTTTTGTTCCCCACGCGCCTCTATCGAGTCCCAATGTAGAAGATTTTTGGCCAGAAGATAATGTTGAATTTGAAAATTTTGCTTTCAGTGGACCTTCCAATGTTGATGATATTTTGTCACAAGAGAATGCTAATTTTAAAAATTGCACGCGTAACACTTCATCCAACGACGTGACCACGGTTGCTCGTTTTCGTGATAAGGAGAGAAAAATTCATCCATTGATTAAAAGTCATTTCATTAAACACGTTTGGGGAAGGAGAATTATGAAGCGTAGACGACGTCGGGATAATTTTCGTTGGCATGAAAGATATTTTATCGAGAACGTGATGAAATATTTGGATGAGGACGATGATGAAGTTGGTTGCTGCTCATGTTGTTCCTCCTGCGCACCATCGGATTCGGATTCATAGTCTCCTTTACTTGTCGTCGGGTGTTTTTTTAGTGTCATCGTGCTAATGTCCCTTTAATGTTCCGAGCTTTGTTGTTTTGTGAGTTTTATTCGTGAGTTTGTATGTGATCTCGTGTGCGTTTGTGCGTTTGTGCGGTCTGTGTCTTTCTAGTGTAATTCGTGTACTTCTTTTATTTATATTAAAATCTTACTTGTCTTTCAAAAAAAAAAAAAAAAAAAAAATGAATACAACACACTGGATTATGAGCATAAATCCTCGTGTCGATTCAAAATTAAAAACTACGGACATAGTGGAAGAATTCGCAACAATTGGATGTGATTAAGAATTGTTGATCAATTGGATTTTTGGTTAAGTTGCCACAGTTAAGTGACAACATTACATGTAGCAATACAAATTTAAAGAACTGCCAACAATAAGTAATATCACCAAACCAAATCATTCATTAATTATGTGATTTCATTTACATAGTTACAAACAAATATATCGAAAAAAAAAAAACATTCTTTACTATATACTCATGCCTCAAACTTGTAAACCTTTTTGTAACAAAAACTTTAGAGGTTATCTACTATTTTAATGCTCATTAGTAGAACTAATTAATCTTGCAGTATGCTCAAAACCATATCATCTATCATATCATCAAACATCAATTCTTCAATTTCCATAACTATTTCTCGAGTATCCGAATGAAGATCAGTCCATGAACTCAATACTTCAAAGTCTTTCTTTATTAGTTGATCTAAAGATATTCGATAATGGCAATTAAGACGTGACTCAATTCTTTCCCATACCTCCTTTATTAGGTTCATTCCCTTCGAAACAGGACTAATATTTGGTTTAAAATACGATAACTTGGGAAACAAGTCTAACGAATGATCACAAACCTCATTCAGGATTTCGTTAGTGGTATCAAAGAGGAGTCGTTGTTCATAAGTGGGTCGACTCGAAAAGAGTTGCAGTTCATGGTATAATGACGAATCTAGTATTTGCGCCGAAGAAAGCCACCTTTTTTCAAATTCGTCCCAGTTGAGATCAGATGCTAGTAGCACCGATTCAACGTATTCATATACAGATTCCTCGTCCTCAATGTGATTTAGATTACATGATTCTTCTTGAAACCGGATACGTAGTGGTTGAAATGAAGATTCACCTGAAATATTAGTGTATTAACAAAGTTGTGTTAGCATAAGGTGTTCATCGGTTTGGTTTTCAATTTACTCGGTTTGTTCGGTTCAATTTGTTCGGTTTTGAAAATTTTAGAGGCAAAACGGAAACCCAAACCGAAATCAATTTTAAACCAAAACTGAACCGAAAATTGAATTCGAATTCGGTTCGATTTTGATTAAAACTGGAAACTCAAAATCCTTAACTAACCTACATAATCAGTGCAAATCGATTATAAATTCGACTTTTGATTTTAAAATTGATTTTTCGTCTATATATGTAAATAATTTCTTCTATTATTAATTGAATTCGGTTTTGAGGGTTTTTGGTAAACCAAACTCGTTAAAGAAAAACCGGAAACGGAATTCAAATTTATAAAATCGAACCGAAAACCAAATTCAAATTTGTTTGATTCTTCTTCGAATATCGTTCCGTTAAGTTTTCGGGTTTAATCAGTTTGAAACCAAATATTGAACACCCCTAGTTAGCATGAAGTGAGGAACAATCTTTAAAATTGTTTTCAGATTTAAAAGTTGCATACAGAAGGAGTGTAGTTAACTATTACTATGAAGCAACAAAACTTGAAAACTTACTAGATCGAGAAATGGTTCGAGAAGGGCTAATATCTTCATCTGAATGCAATGGGTCAAGAACAGATACAGGACTTGGTTTTCCTGTTTTATCGTCTAAAGTACTCTCAACTTCTTCATTCTTTCTATTTATAGAAAATGAAGATTCCGAATGGGGTATTATTGGAAAATAAGGTAACTCATCTTCTTGAGTCAAATGCTGTACAATGCAACAATATACAAAGTCGTAATTATTAAAACACGAAATCGAAATAAACAAGAAATGTAGTAAATCTAGAATTGTTTTGTTACCGATGCATCCAAATTTTCATTTTTCTCCGGTGAACTTGGGTTTGTGATCTCTACAATGCCTACATTAAGTCAAACCAGTATGAATTTATCAACAAAAAAATCAAACTTTGATAGGTTTGACTTTGAAGTTAAAAGTCAAACTGATATGCAACTTAAATGCACCAGAAAGTAAGGAAACAATACCTTCAGCCTGATGAACTTCATCTAAATTCTTCGATTCTTGATGTTCGTCACCCATCACAATCGGTTGACTTTCATTGACCATCGATGAATTCTCACCAGAGTACTTGTAATCTCGAAAAGATAGAAGCTTTCCTAAACTTCTTGATTGATTCTCCACCGTCGATTCTGTTTCTACGTCCCCATGGTTAAGCATCTCAGATAAATGTTTCTTAGCCTCCAAATAGATATCGGATATTGTATCATTCGTATCTCCAAATTCAATGTTTGCATTCAGTTTTCTTTCGGACTTGCATAATCTTGAAACTTCATCTTGCTCTTTAAACCCGTTTGAAATTTTAAAAAATCTTTCGGAATAAAAATGATCTCTATTTGGTGAACTCCATCCACTATTTTTGTCAACAACAGGTTTTTCTGGACATCCCGAATTTCGTGGTGATCTTCGAATAGCATTCTTTAACTTTTTCTTGATTTCCATGAACGAAAAATGAGACACACTTCTTTTGTGATGAGATCCGTTGGTTGTATGTTGTAGGGGAGGGGTATTATTGTCATTCAAGGATAAACATTCGTGTGACTTGCTCCTTCTTCTAAAGAAGCTATGGTTTTTACGCGTGACAGGTTCTTCTGTGCTTGGATGGAATCGTTCATGATCCAACGAGTTTGACCTCTCGAGTGACTTTGGCTTTTTTTCTTCGTCTATTTGAGGGATTACCAAAAGCTTGTTTACGAAATCTTCAAGATCACGATATTGTGATGTTTTCTGTGATGGAACTTGATTAGCAGTAAAGTTTTCAGGATAAAGATCTTCATGATCACCCGTTTGATCACGATGCATTTCTTCTTCCATAAGTTCCTTTACTCTTGTATGTGCCGTTTCACTTTCCTCAATGTTTGGAGATTCATTAGTCCAAGTTGTATCTAAAATGCATAACGTTTACTATTATTTTTATTTATTTTATAACAACAAACACAAACCCTTTTTATCCACAACGGGGCTTGAACTGACAATGTCAAGGTTGGTGAGTTTCCTTGATACCGCTAGAAGCCCTTTAGTACTAGTTAATTCTAAGATAGATTTTTTTTGGTAATTATGGTATACAGCATACATAACAAATAACTATGTATACAGTGGTGTCCCGTGACACCACTAGTCTGGAATTTTATACAATACATACTCTTCAAGTTGTATCGGACCCCAATAAACCTAAATATAGGACCCAAATATTTATAAAATTCATAGTTTTTTGAAGATAAATAACTACCAAAATGCCCTTCAAATATAATTAGATTTGAAAAAAAAAAAATCGGTATCCCATTGAATATTGATCCTAGATTCGCCGCTGTTAATATATGAATTTAAAAAGATAAACTAGTGAAGCAAGATGTTTACCTGTAGTGCTATCAGTCATTTGTGGGCTATGATCTTCAAGCATGCGTCTAGTAAATCTGCCATGTCGGAAATCAAACACGCTTATGATTCCTGACATACAACCTGCCCGATCTTTGTTATGTTGGGCAAAACGTCGTTTTAGTCTTTTCGCCATAGCAAAGTCGGAGTTCTTTAACTTCAAGATCATTGATACCTAGTATACGAGAACAACTGTACTGTTAACAACGCACATAAAAAAAAAACATATATCCAAATATCGATCATGAAACTTACATTAAGTCCTAATCTGATGTCAACTTACATTGGACATATATTGATTGATGTACAATACCTTTAATCTTATATAAATTTAAGAAAATCGCATAATAAAACTCATATGATAAAAGATCAATGTAGTATGTGTGGCATGTTCTGTGTTTTGCCTAGTACAAAAGGGTAAAATACGAGTTTCAATAATTTACCATTTCTTATTTACTTATGATATAAATTCCAAATTATACGAAGTAATAACAAATTAAAAATTGAACAAATGAAAATAGTAAAAAGGACATAATGAATATGACTGCGTACTCATTTTAGGTAAAAATAACCTCTTCTGAATATTTATACTTCGAATATAAACCTACATTCCTTTTATAATTTATAAATCAAGTAACTATTAACTATCAGGGAGTACTTGAAATTAGTGATTTGTTTATAGTATAATTTATATCACTATTATTATATCATTATATCATTATCATTATTATTATTATATATTATATATAGTCCATATTACGAACAATCACTAAATAAATCATGCATGAAATGAAATGTCACATTTTTTTTCTTTTGAAGAAATAAACATTACTGTTATGCAAATTAATTGTCACTTTAAACCCAACAATCAAAACTTTACTCATTTTTACAAAATTTCGTTGGGCAGTTATTAATGAACCATCAAGACTCGATCAAGGTAACTTCAAATTAACCTGTACGTCATGCATCAATTTTTGTACATTGATCACATTCACCAATTTTTTATCTTAAATTGGTTGGTGTTAAATAAGACAAAATTTAAACCATATAAATTCATAAAATACATGGATGTAGACAAAGAAAGAATACCTTATATCTAAACCTTGTGATGATGCCGACGAGAAATGCAGTAAAGAAAGTCAAAATAGTTTCCAATTTTGACTTTTCTGCATTCAAGATGAACGATACGATTATGATTCTAAATCTAATTGATTGTAGAGCTCCCCAAGATTGAATTTTGCAGAACTTTATAAGTCATAATTTGGACCACAAATCAAATTCTTCAAAGTTGATATGAAAATTGAACATGCAAAGATTATTTTGCAAATCTTAATTCATTGTGGGTATCTTAAATTTACTATCTTTTTGTGAAAAGTTTAATACCCAGATGAAACAATCAGCAAAATTGCAATCATCTAGTCACACTGCATCAAAAAGACAGAAGCTTTATGGTTCATGGATGAACACATACACAAAAGAGATGAAAGCCTATCTTGAACAGACAAAAAGAGAGACCCCAGATGGATTTATGCACCACCCAACTTATTATATACAAAAAAATGTTAAATTTATAATATGGAAGCCATTAAAAGAGTGTGGAATTTAGAAATGGTGGTGGAAGAGAAAGAAAGAGTAATGACAGATGGTAAAGGTGTGAGTTTGAGCTTTTTGTGAAAGAGTGAAAATGGTGTGAAAATGGGAGATGAAAGTTGACACTTGGTATAGTGCATTTGGTAGGCCCATGAAAATATAATACACACATATTACACACACTAAATTACAAAAAAACACACACTATATACTATTTGGGTAAAGGAGGAAGCTTTGGAATAAAGTTTGCAATGTTTTACAGCTCCTTGAATTTGCAGGTTCCCATGTTCAATCATCATCAGTTTCACCACCACCACAATCACCCCATTACTTGCATATACTTTTGTGCTGTGCTATGATTTTATAATTTAATTAGTTAGTTAATATTTAACTGGAGGTGATTCTCACACACTAATTTTGAATCCATCTACACTTTTGTCTCATAAATTTACACTTATACCTTTTGAGAGTTGAACTTATATTATTATTCTAAGTATAATTAAGGGTATATTAGTAAATTAGGTATAGATGAATCAAAAAGTGATGTGTAAGGATAATCCTACCTTAACATTAATATGTATCCTTTGTTTTAATATATTCTTTTTGTACTTGTAGTCTCATTTGATAGTTTTTATTTTTATTTTATGTGTCATTGTATATGTGACATAAATAGTTTCGTAGGGCTTTAAAGGCAATTAAATTTCTGTCAACTATAAATTAAATATTACAGTTAGTATAGAAACATTTGAGTACATACGTAATCACATAAGAATCATGAAAGGGAAATGTGCATATGCTAAAAAAAAAAAAAAAAAAAAATAATAATAATGGGGTAAAGGCCCCTACCAAACATTTCATTTGATTCATAATTGATGTATTGTAAAGAAATTAAAATTATTATTTTGTTAATAAAATGGTTTGTTGTACTTTGTAGTTTTTATATCGTACATGTGTGTTAATAGATTTAGTATTTTTTTGTTTCTAAGATTATTAAACTATCGATCCACAATGGCGCTATACGATCCGAGTAATTTCAAAGCGATCATTAATGAGTTACACCTGTAAAGTACTCGTAAGTCAAAAGAATTCTACTACGCTACGAAAAGGTTACGAGATCACTTAGCTCGACGTTAGGAGAGTCAAGGGGGCCTACATAGAAGAACCGCTGTTCGCTGACTTTCTAAGGTCTAACCTTCTTTGCGTCCCATAGTGCTGTCGCACTAAGCGACTACCGTTCCAGAGTCGTACAACGAAGTAATTAGCATACCAGAGTGACGCAAGGCTCTAAGCTTGTACCTTATAAGTAAGCTCGCTCTCTCCGCTCGCTCCTTTTCGTAGCGTAGATCTTTCCTTTCTTCTCTTATGAGATTTTGAGAAGAGTGAGTGCGCTTTCGAAAGTTTCGACTTTTCGATCTTTCTTCCCTTAGCGCGAAAGCACTAAGTAAGCAAACTACCTTAATGAAATATGAAAGCGGCTGAAAAGAAAGCCATTTTTCGATAGTTATTCAAGAAATCCCCTATATCTGATAGCTTTCACAGGGCTTCTTGCTAAAGAGAAATTGACATAGAGAGCGACTGATTCCAGGCTTAGTATCTTCGGTTTCATCTTATAGGATGACTTGCATCTCTATTTCACGAAGATGTCATTTTCAAGATAGGATTTTTGGTTGTAAATCAATGTGAGTAGCACTACTTTCCCCACTTTCAGCTATCCTTTTTCTGCCTGCCCCCTACGACTTCACTAACTAAAAAGAATGCCTCTCCTGATGAGGGGGTGGATTCTGTAGCACCCCAGTCCCTGAAGAATTTCTCCTCCGGGGTCTGGAGCGCTTCTGCCCCTCATCCTCTACTCCTAGCTCACTAACTCCCCCTAGATCGCATGTGTTAGAGAACATATTTACATAAACCCCGATACTCTAACACCCTAGGGGACAGACTCCTTATTGCCCTAAAGACTGAGGCAAGGGGGTATGTACTTTTTTCCGATACGTAGAGAAATAGAATCGACATATTGAACTTCTGCGTAGTCTTTCACTGAATGAAGATGCGAAACCTCATCAAGTTGGTCTGCAACCCTTGTCAGCAGGAACCGCCTCTCGAAGGTATATGAATACTAAGTAAGGCTAAGCCTAAGGCAAGCTCTTTAAACCATGGGGAAGGGAAGCTGTAGGAGTAGCACGTGTCACTCTTCCTAGTCTCTATTCCCTTGTTCTATTGGTTTGATGCTACCAAGACGACTTCTTTATGCCCATAAAAGGACCCCGAGATGCTAATCCACGAAAAACGAGATGAGAAATCCCTACATTCTCATTCTCAAGATTCAAGGCTATTCCTTTCACACCGCTGGCAAATTCAACCATTTCCCCAGCTTGAATCTCGTTCAACCCATAAACACGTGCAATCCCATCTCCAACTGAGACCACTAGACCAATCTCATCCACTTGAAAATTCGTGTAAAAGTTGCTAATTCTACTTTCTAATAGAGTCGTTAGTTCAGCAGCTCTCGGAGAGAATTCCATGATTCTACTTATTTTAGATATAAGGGGGAATACCGCTTTCATTTACTTATACATATGGAGCACTGAGTTACTTACGGTCTTCTCACATATCAGATGGTTACCTACGCTTTTCTTTGTCTTACGACTTTGTAAGACATTATCGCCTTCGCGGCACTGAACTAGATTTCCGTCATTTCCGGAAAGTGCACGGACAGCCGCCCTTTCCCCTTTTCACAATGTTCGTGCAGTTGCTCACGAATTCAAGTTTGAATGTCCCTTCGAAGTCCCGCGCGCTCTTTTTGATCGGGAGCGGGGTGGGCAACTTCAGTCGGTGCTGGCGCCTGCGGCAGCGCCTCTGGAGCCGCGCCCCCCCCCCCCCCCCGTTCTGGAGCCAGCGGGTTCTGAATGACCTCCCTCTCACGGTTATTAAAAAAGTGGTTAACCATCTCGAAGAAATCCATATCGTCCATCCGAATTGTCTCCATTACAGCCAACTCCCCTGTCTCTTTCCCTATCGAAAAACTAGCCTGACTCTCCGTCTCCATTTTTTCTAGAAATGCTAACCAAGTGACACACTGGGGCCATGGGTCATGAAAGAGGTTGGCCCCCATCCTCCTTAACTATGTATGGCCAATGAACTCCTCGCTTTAGTCCGTTCGTTTTTTTCCTTCTTTGGGCTCGGGTCGATAGTCGCCGTGGTAGTAATGTCCCGGAGCCCGGCTACCGACCCGAGGCGCCGATCGGGAAAGTCATAAAGGGACGTTGAACGCAATTCGTCAAGGGTGTTACCACAAGAGGCTTGGCAATTCAAGTGAAAGTTTTTTAGACTAGTCCCAGCGGGGAAACTGACTTCCGAGAGAGCAGCTTTCGCCTCGGGAATTCCCTAACGAGAACGAGAGAGCGCCGATGCAAAAGTAGCCCTTGACGCGAGGGAACGCCAGACAGGCTGACCTCTGCTAATTACGTTTTATATAGACTGGAAGCTAGAGAGAGACTAAGGTATAGTGCCGCTACCAGAGAAGGCTCTTTCGTGCTAGGCGTACAGACCCACTACGCCCGAGCCGCCTCCCCGTCACACTTGCTATATCCACTAAGGCTTCATCCCACTTCATCCTACCAACTATACCTGATATAAAGCCGCTCTATGACAGTTCAAGACAACAAGAAAGCAAGAAAAGGATAGCGATCGATTTGGGAGCGTCACGGGGGAGGAAGATCGAAAGGTAACCTATGAGACCGGGGAGTTCTGCTTTTTCTCCCGCCTCAGCTTCGCGGATGGGAGGAGTGCGAGAGCTGAGCCCGCATGCTCTATGCTTTTCCCCAGCCTTCCCTCCAGTAAAAAATTAGTTCGTACCCCCTGTGTCTAGGGATTCCTGGGGCATGAGTTAAGCATATAGTGGATTTCTCTTTCTTTCGATTGAGCGTCGGTACTTTTTGAGTCTCTCTCCGTAGGCGTGCAAAACAACAGAGCCACTGCTCTTCGGGGCGGTAAAGTGGACAATCCCTTATTCCAGCTTTAGAGGAGCATCTTTGCATGAATCAATACTAAGTCCTCAGCACGTATGAAGTCCTTCGATTTCAGAGATTAGAGCAGAATAACTCCGTAACGGCTGGGAAGGCTTTCGCCTCGAATCCAATTTATCGTCTTTTCTTAAGAGATTTCTAGTTAGGACTTGATCGAGGGATCAATTTTATCCGGAACATAAAGTAACAAGACCAGAACCCCGTGTGGACTATGAACCAACAAAAAAAAGTGTTAACCCGTATGAAGCCAACCAATGAGCTGGCCTGCCCCCTACGACTTCACTAACTAAAAAGAATGCCTCTCCTGATGAGGGTGGATTCTGTAGCACCCCAGTCCCTGAAGAATTTCTCCTCCGGGGTCTGGAGCGTCTTGCGCCATATGTACTGAGATTGTTCGGGAGACATGGTCCAAGCCCGGTACGAGGATGACTTGTGCCTAGGGGTGCAATGAATTCTTTCCTTTTTTTTCGGTATGCCGCTCCGCGAGCTAGGATCAAATTCTCAGATGTCCCTTTCTTTTACAACAACTGATAAGGCTAAAAAGGAACATATATTTCATAGCATTATTCCCCAAGAAAGACAAGATTTTAGTTGCAATTGTTCCATTTTCAAGTGATATTCGTTTATATTAAATAAGTGCGAAGACAAAAGGCAGATTCGACAAATTGAAGACAAAAAGGTCCAAAAAGCTCAAAAGTACAAGATACAATTAAAAAAGGTTCAAATTATTGATGAAGAACGTCTAAAAATGACAAGAGTACAAGTTACAAAACGCAAAGTACACGATATAAAATAGTACGCAAGGACGTTCGAAAATCCAGAACCGGGACATGAGTCAACTCTCAACGCTCGACGCAACGGTGTAAAAATTACGAGTCAACTATGCACAAGAATAAAATATAATATTTAAATAATTCATAATAAGAATAATATTAAATAATAAAAAGTTGTTAATTTAGCATAGTTCAGGGGTCGTAAATGAAAATTCAATTTCATATTTTGCCTATAAAAGGCGATGATTATCGATCAATTTAAAGGCATCCCTTTTTCTATCCTAAAAATCTATTATCAATATCAATATCTAAAAATCTCTATCATAATGTTAATGTAATAAGATATAACAATAATCTTAATTTTAATTTTAAATTGTGATAATAATAAGATTTATGATAGAGATCGTTTGAGTGTGTAAGTCGAAATTATGTCCGTGTAACGCTACGCTATTTTTAATCATTGTAAGTTATGTTCAACCTTTTTATATTAATGTCTCGTAGCTAAGTTATTATTATGCTTATTTAAAATGAAGTAATCATGATGTTGGGCTAATTACTAAAATTGGGTAATTGGGCTTTGTACCATAATTAAGGTTTGGGCAAAAGACCGACACTTGTGGAAATTGGACTATTGACTATTAATAGATGGGGGGTATTGTCTAATTGAGTGACAACTCATTGGAGTCTGTCGAACCTATCTTCAAATTAATTATCCTAATAATTAATAATGATTATGGTTGTCCTATTTAGTGATGTTCATATGGAATCTATTATAATCATTTAATTAATTATTCGGGTTGGGTAATTGATTATTCAAACTGATCAAGTGGGTAAATTAATATTCATATCTAATCAAAACAGGGGTAGATTACATACAGTGATAACTGGTGTAATTGTTGACAGAAGTGATAACTACGTCACAGTTTAAATCCTTAATTAGTTGGAATATTTGACTTCGGGTATAAGGGTAATTTGACGAGGACACTCGCACTTTATATTTATGACCGATGGACTATTATGGATAAAAACCAGATAGGTATCAAATAAACCATGACAAAGGACAATTAACCCGAGTAACAATTAATTAAAATCAAAACGTCAAACATCATGATTACGGAAGTTTAAATAAGCATAATCCTTTTATTTCATATTCTATCGCAATTTTATTTATTGTTATTTTATTTATCGTCATTTATTTATTTTACGCACTTTAATTATTGTCATTTATCTTTACGCTTAAAAATATAAAATCGACAAACCGGTCATTAAACGGTAAAAACCCCCCTTTTATAATAATATTACTACTTATATATATATATATATTTACATAAATATAGTTTTATAAAAATATAGTACGTAATCACTAGCTCCCTGTGGAACGAACCGGACTTACTAAAAACTACACTACTCTACGATTAGGTACACTGCCTATAGTGTTGTAGCAAGGTTTAGGTATATCCCATCCGTAAATTAATAAAACTTGTGTCATATTTTGTAGTATTTCCTAGTAAAAATAATAGTATTTTCGTACACCACGTGCAACACATCAAGTTTTTGGCGCCGCTGCCGGGGAGCGCTAAAACGCTATATTTTTAATTATAATAATATTGAAATAAAATATAATAATATAATAATATTGAAATAGAATATAATAATATAATAATATTGAAATAGAATATAATAATATAATAATATTTTAGAATTATACGTAAAGTTTTAAAAAGTCGTATTTATTAAATACTTCAGGGGTATATTATGTAACTTGTAATTAATAATTTCTATCATATCGCTTTCATGTGAATAGTAAATTAATTAATTTATTTTCATTTACTATTCATGAATAGTAAATGAATTAAAAAAAAAGTTTTGAAAAAAAAATTATAATTATAAAAAAATTATTAATTTGTAAAAAAAAAATCGTTTTTTAAAAAAAAAAATCGTTTTTTTTAAGAAAAAAAAAATTTCGTTTTTTAAAAAAAAAAAAAAAAATTTGTGTTAAAAAAAAATCGTTTTTTTTAAAGAAAAAAAAAATTCGTTTTAAAAAAAAAATTGTAAAAAAATCGTTTTTTTTAAAAAAAAATTTTAAAAAAAAAAAAAAAGTTTTAATAAAAAATTTATATAAAAAAAAAAAAAAATTTTAAAAAAAAAAAATTTAAAATCCTTAAAAAACGAAATAAAAAAAAATTAAAAAAAAAGTTTTTTTTTTTTTATTACCTTTAGATTTTTAGACTCTAGTTACAATTTTTAGTATTAAGTTTAGTTTTGCCATAGTTATTTTTATTTCTAGAATTTTTAGGTTTGCCGTAAAATCTCTTAAGTGCTTATTCCTTAGACTAAGATTTATGTGCTTTAGAATTTTGCGACGCCGTTTTTCGCGCTACTTTCTTATTTTTATTTTTCGACGCCTATTTTTCGACCTTTTATTTTTCGACCTTTTTCGACGCGCAATCTTTTTCTTTCTTATTTCTCGCTATTCTAGTTTTAGGATAAGATTTTTATTCTACTTCTTATCTAAATTTCTTAAAATTACGAAAATTTATTTTAAGTGGTTAAATTGATAGACATCAAAATTTTCTGGTTCGTAGTAATAGTTGGATTTGTACGTGGACCGGGTTATTGGAGCCAAACAGTACTCAATTATATTGAGACCAAACGAATCCTGCCCCTCTGCTGCATCTTTTGGCTATTCGAAACGTGGGCAAAATCAGAAAAGTCTATTAATTGGATAACTTATATAATTTTTCTTTCCTTTTAAAAACTAATAGGATATTCAGTGAATGCACCGAGTAAAACGTTCACCACCTTTCATACGTTCACCACCTATAACTCGATCAAGACATCTAGCCAATATTGTCGCCGTTGATTTTTCTTTAGAATCATCATCTAGTCGACCAAGAACTCCAACTCAAATTTCCGATAATCCATCTTTTGAACCCGACTTCACAATTAAGAACCCGGAGCATATTCAAGGACAATTCCAAGATCTTGAACCACTAATTATTCCTCCTGAGCCACAAACCATTAAATCAGAATCCTCTAGTGATTCGTATTCAACAAATTCAATTATGGAAGTAACGGAACCTCTAAGTATGGAAGATCGAATGAGAGCCACAAGCACGGGCCAAGGTCACGCCATTATTAAGCCAGAAGTTAATGTGCCAGATTATGAAATCAAAGGACAAATTCTACACATGGTAACTAACCAATGCCAATTCAGTGGTGCACCGAATGAAGATCCTAACGAACACCTTCGTACGTTTAAAAGAATTTGTACACTATTCAAAATCCGAGAAGTGGAAGATGAGCAGATCTATCTCATGTTGTTTCCCTGGACTTTAAAGGGAGAAGCCAAAGATTGGTTAGAATCGTTACCTGAAGGGGCGATTGACACATGGGATGTTTTAGTTGAAAAATTTCTTAAACAATTCTTTCCGGCATCTAAAGCCGTGAGACTTCAAGGAGAAATTGTTACGTTCGCGCAAAAGCTAAATTAAACATTATATGAGGCGTGGACAAGATTCGGAAGGATGTTGAGAGGATGTCCTCAACACGGTTTAGACACTTACCAAATAGTACAAATATTCTACCAAGGTGTCAACGTTGCTACACGAAAAGACATCGACATAACAGCTGGTGGTTCCATTATGAAGAAAACCGCAACTGAAGCTTACAAAATTATTGATAACACAGCCTCCCACTCGCATGAGTGGCACCAAGAAAAAGATATTTTTCGTTCATCTAAAGTGGCTAGAGCCGATTCTAGCCATGACTTTGATTCCGTTTCAGCAAAAATAGATGCTTTCGAAAGACGAATGGAAAAGATGAATAAAGATATTCACGCAATACGAATCAGTTGTGAGCTATGCGGTGGACCACACTTATTGAAAGATTGTCACATTAAACCAACATTGGAACAACGAGAGAATGTTTCCTATATGAACCAAAGGCCTGGAAATAATTATCAACCGCCAAAGCTAAACTTCAATCGAAATCAAAACATTCTTTACAATCCAAAAGGACCCGAAAATAACTGGTATAACCAACAAGGTCCGAATAACCAACCAACTCAAAACAACACTTTCAATCAACAAAGACCTGGCTTATATAAACCACAACAACAAACCGAAGAGAAAAAGTCAAATATGGAAGACGTGGTATTCAAGCTAGTTGAATCTCAAACACAATTTATTGAAACTCAAACCCAAACGAACGAGAGATTTGATCAGTCATTAAGAACTCAACAAGCTTCCATTTTGAATCTAGAAAAACACGTAGGTACTCTTGCTAGCATGATGAGTGAGAGGGAACAAGGAAAGCTACCGAGTAATACTGAAGTAAATCCTCGGAATGAGAATGTTAATATGGTTTCAACGAATTCTGAAAAACCAGCACCAGAAGATGGGAAGGTTTTAGATGAGAGTAACAATGAAGAAGTTACACCACCACCACCCGAGTATGTAAAGCCAGTGGTGGCACCATACAAACCACCCATCCCGTTTCCAAGAAAAGGAGTTGAGTATGAGCAAGTGATAGGTAATAAAGATTGTGATACCTCTGGAAAGAAGAAGAAGAAAAAGAATAAGAAAGTGCAAGAAACAAAAGCCGTAAATATAAACCCGGTGAAGACAGTTCCACCAAAACCTCCACCTAGGGTAGGTGATCCGGGTGAATTTATTGTTCCTTGTCTACTTAGTGATTGTGTCATGTATGATGCACTAGCAGATTTAGGTGCAAGTGTAAGTGTTATGCCTCTTTCCTTATATAAGAGATTAGGTGTAGGTAAGTTAAGTCCAACGGATATGAGTGTTCGACTCTTTGATCAAACCATTAAGCACCCAGTTGGAATTGCTGACAACCTACCCGTTCAAGTAGGCAATTTAACCTTTCTAGTCGAATTTATTGTCATTGACATAGAAGAGGACCCAAACATTCCTCTAATTTTAGGTCGGCCATTCTTAGCGTCCACCAAGGCGTTATTTGATGTAGGAAATGGAAGAATGACACTTAAAAGTGGTGACAAATCGATCACCTTTATGATTCGAAAGTCTAAATCTCCACCAGCCAAAACCGTTGAACCAGTAAAAACAATTGGTAAGAACCATGTGCTTTTACCAACTCCAACGGTAATACTTAGCAATAATGAAACGCCTAAGTGTGGGGAAAATGAAGTAACACCTAATGATGACATGATAACAAAGAACCCCGTTGTTGATACGAAATTAAATGATCCCGTTATTAATAGTTCAATGAAGAAACTTATTAAACGGATTCGCGATGCTAGAACCAAGGGGAACTTTAAGTTATGTAACCGGTTAGTATCCAATCTATCACCTAAAGAAAAGGAGAAACTAGTTGAAATTGTGGATATTACACAGGAATCCGACCAATGGCTTAAAGCAAAAGTCACAGATATGCAAGTTGATTATGGTCCAAGAGAAATTGACGATGAAGTTAATCACAATTTCGACACCACATCTACCTAAGTGTGAGGAGATTCAAATATTCTAAAAAGAAAATGCTGTTTGGAGTTAGTTGTTCTGTTCTCGTGTAGTTCCGAGAATGGAATTCGATTGGTCTTTTCCGCTAGCAGACACTAAAGAACTAGTTTTCTCCCACCATTCTGAATTTTTATTTTTTAGGTTTTAATTAATATGCCTTTTAAATTTAAGTTTTGTGTGATTTTAAAAACAAAATTTACTTTATTTCATTAAGTTTAAAAAATTGATTTCTAAAATTCGTCGTGAGTTGAAGACTAGGTCGTTGAACCGAAATTGCTTTACCCGAGGGCGGGGCGACAAATTTTGTTATCATTTAATTTTATTGATCTAAAGTATGCAAAAAAAAAATATTATATTAATTTTTGAACGTAGGGGTTATATACCAAACTTCAAAAATATGTATATATGTTTGTATTTTATGTTATGTACACAACAGGGTAAAACAGCGCACTTTCAAAGACTGTCATTAAGTTCAACAAAAAGCTACTAATTTTGATGACAAGGCGCAAAATATCAAATGTGATGTAAAATAATATGCTTACAAACTGGGTATTTTTAATCACTTTTCTACACTAATCACCCTCATGAATTTATAATTATAGTATGATTTCATGCAAATGAGGGCATTGCATGATCTCAAGTGTGGGGAAGGGTTATAAATTCTCTCGGGTTTACACTTAGTTTATTTGCCAAATTTTGTGAAAATTTGAAAAATTTTCAATTAAATGAACTCAAAATCATGTTTATACATATTTATGAACGATGAAAACTAGGTGATAATACCGAAATTATCGTTACCTCGAAAAGGACATAAATTGAGAAACACCCTAAAACGCTTGAATTCATTTAAAATGAAATAGAAGAAAATAAAAAGGCAAAGAAAGAAACTAAGTGTGGGAAGAATGTACCAAGTTATTCAATTTAAAATATATATCACATATTTTTGTACAAGATTATTGCAGGTACTTTTGCTTTGGACGATACTAATCAGTTTTACCCGGTTTACTGTAATACATTTGAAAGAAAGATGGATCTACACGATGAATCAATTCCATCATTAAAAGGAAGTAAAGTCTTCCGAAAAAGACACGCGCTTCTTGATTTAGGTCATGAAGTTGTCGTCCAGACCAGCTGTAGGTTGACGAAAAATCTAGAAAAGTCATCACTAAAATCAGCAGGAAATCCACGGACCTCAGCATCAAACAGGGTCGCCAAGTGGTCAGATTTATCCTAACCATGAGAAGGATTTATCTCGTACAATGGGGAGGCACCGTGCAAATTAGCTTGATAAGACTAATGAATCAGATCCCCAGAAAAGGATAATCTCCTTAAAGATTAAAAATCAGCTTTTAAGACTGATAATACTCAATCCTAGAGATTGACCTTAAAGATTGAGAATTCAAACTCATGGAATTCGATGATATCTAAACTCGAGCATGAACGAGAAAATATTTTGATCAAAAATACAAACCGATTTGTTTTCTGAAAAACCATTTTCAATGCGTTCATTACCATTGAACGTAAAATCCTAAGAAATTCACCTGGAATTCATTAGGTCACCTGAACCAAATCGGGTGTC